>NC_134103.1:17958165-18259237 GCF_000715075.1 Nicotiana tabacum
TTTGGCTTGACATATTCGCTCTTTAGTTTTTGGTGTCGTGTCACGGTGTCCATTTTCTTTTATTTCACTTCGGGTCATGTTTTAGTTAGATTTTTCCGCTTAGTAAGCGAAGCTTTACCTTTGGAAAAGTACCTTTGCGCGGATGTTATACTACGGAGAAAAAAACCTTAAAAATTATCCTAATTGTTCCCCCTATAGGTACAAAAATTGATCAAAAAGTCCAGAGGTATTTCACTTCATTCCAATGTTACTTGTGCGAAAACTAATAGTCAAAACGTACTTTTTTTTGGAAAACATATCATGACATTATGAATCGCCTCCCATAATGTCTTCCTTGGGATAACTATATCTGTTCAAAGATAGCCTCAATTTTGTCACTTCCTGCCGTGTGATATGCATCTCGGTGATAAAAATTAATACAATCCTAAAAGGCTATGACAGTTTGCGCAGTATCATTTAAGAGTAGATACTACGGTTCTGATGGATCATACAAAAAAAAAACAAGCGGCCTCTATCAGAAATGGATAGGAATGTCAACCGACGTGAAAAATACAAAGCGATGTCCGCAGAGAAAAAGCAAAAGTTGTTACTACAACGTCGACTTAAATACCAAGAGTCAAAGACACGTACACCTCCTGAGAATATAATTGTGGATCGCTTGACTGGAATAATGGATCCACCTGAATGCTCTACGAACACTTCTTACATTCTGCATCCAGGTTAGAAGATACGATTCTCCGTACAATATCGCTTTCACCTTGTCTCGCAGAGTTATCTCTCATTTTAAATAGTCAACTTCCTCTACACTTTCTCTTCGATGTAGCTTTTAATACGTCTAAGGATCATCCTCTGCCTTGTGCTTTGGGTAATGAAAGAGATGTACTGCATCCACTTTCTATGTACGAAAAAGGTGAGTATGCCGCCTTCTACGCTTACTTTTATACTACTTGCCATCATTTTGTGCCATCTAAGGACCACCTAACTTGGTCTTAGGTTCAACGTCAGCAGTACCCGGTGAACTACGTAACAAAGACTCAGAAATAGTTACGCGTAGAGGTTCGTTTGGTTTTCTGTCTGCCGAAACAATAATTGTTTCCTCTCGTTCACCTTAATTTTAACGGTCTTTTTCCAATATATAGGTCGTACACCAACTACAAAGTTTGCTCCAATTATCGGTCAAATGCGTTCAAACTATGCTCTGCTGAAGAAAGTTCCAATCTGCAAATTTTCCTCAGTAAAGATATTTGAATATGAACCGCCTGCATTTTGCTGTGGTAGTGGGATAATAAAGTTAACTTCTCACCAAATGCCTACCAAACTACGTAATTTATTTCTTGGAAATAATGTGGAGTCTAAACACTTCCGAACATACATTAGAACGTATAATAATCTTTTTGCGTTCACATCACTTGGTGTAAAGTATGACAAAGATTTAACAAAAAGAAACTTTGGTATCTACACCTTTAGAGTTCAAGGAAGATGTACCACTGGATAAATAATTTGCACCCTACAGATGACAAACCAAGAAATATTCAGCTATACTTTTATGATAATTGCAATGAGCTGGCACACAAGATGGCATGTTCCGATAGAATCCACGAATCAGTAGTGAAAGAATTGATGGATATATTATCAATAAACCATACTCTGTGTTTTTACGATCTTTGATACATATATCGAACCTTCAAGATTTCCACATAGCCCTCAAATGCGATTTAAATTTGGACCAGAGAGTATATAATTTGCCGACTTCATCTGAAATTGCAGCAATATGGACAGAGGAAAATGATGGCGCAGCCTTTAATGCACCACATATTCAAATTTACCCTCGCACTGATCGAACACAAATAGTGAATTACTATTATGGCTGTTATGATGCATTGCAATATCCGCTATTGTTTCCGCTAGGGCAAAGTGGATGGCATTGTGGAATTAAGAAGCTCCCAGCAAATTGTCCTGCGTACTTGAGAACAACGCATCACGAAGAGGTACCAAGTATAAGAAATGTTACGTCACTTGACGGATATCTTGAAATGGGAGCTGAAATTCTTAAAAAAGGACAGCGACGAAAAGATACAGTTTCTGTTCGTGAGTATTATTGTTACAAATTACAAATGAGAAATGATGATGAAGATGAAATATTGCATACTGGAAGAATATTTCAGCAGTATTCAGTTGATGAATACATTAAACTCAAAACATAAAGGTTAGATTTCGCAGTGTTCAATCAAGATTTATTTAGGATGGCTATGCTACAAGGACTTCTTGACATCTTGCGAGTAGGTGAACGCGATGCTTCTAATACCGGGAAACAAAATTTCCTTCCAAGCTCTTTTATTGGAGGGCCCCGGGATATGCGACAACGGTACATGGATGCTATTGCGCTCGTCCAACATTTCGGTAAACCTGATTTATTTATAACTATGACATGTAATCACTCTTGGACGGAAATAATGGAACATTTAATCTCAACTGATGAGTCACATAATATGCCTGATTTGATCAGCCGAGTATTAGAGCGAAAATAGAAGAATTCAAAAAGGATATACTTAAGCGAAATATCTTTGGAAAGGTAGCAGCTTTTATATATACTGTAGTGTTCTAAAAGCGAGGTTTACCACACGCTCATTTTCTTATAATATTAACTAATGAATACAAGTTACTTACCCCAGAGGCTTACGATAGTATTATTAGTGCTGAAATACCTGATGAAAATGCAGAATCAGATTTATATTCGCTTGTTCTTAAACACATGATGCATGGTCCATGCGGTAATCTAAACCCAACAAATTCTTGTATGAAGAAAAAAGGTTACTGTAAATTCAAGTATCTAAAAAGCTTTGCGGACCAGACATCAAAAGGAATAGAATCTTACCCAATTTATAGAAGACGCAATACAGGGGTGGTGGTAAAAATAAGAGAACAGTACTTGGATAACTCATGGGTTGTTCCATATAATCCTTTTTTGCTCGGCAAATTTGACTGCCATCTGAATGTTGAGATATGCTCTGATATTAAAGTCGTTAAGTATCTTTATAAGTATATATGTAAAGGACATGGCAAGATTGCATTTTCGGTACATAATAATGACACAAACGCAGAAGTAGATGAAATAAAGGAATATCAGTCTACTAGATGGGTATCGCCTCCCGAAGCTATGTGGTGCTTGTACGGTTTCTCCATTAGTGAAATGTCTCCGACTGTATGCCCTTTTCAACTTCATCTTAAAGGACAACAATTTGTTTCATTCAGAAGTAGCGCAAATGTAGATACACTTGTAAATAATCCGCTGATTAAGCATACGATGTTAACACAATTTTTCGAAATGAATAGAACAAATGCAGAGGCTATGGAGCTCAATCTATTATACCGGGAATTCCCTGAACATTTTGTTTGGTCTTTGTTAGTTTATAGATATGTATAGTGTAGTCTTGTCCCACATTGGAAGAGGAGTAATATTTTCTTGTAGTGTATAGCTATAAATAGGGACCTCTTGTATTGTATTTATCATCAAATATCAATATTATATTTTCTCCTGTGCTTTCTCACATGGTATCAGAGCATTAGTGAGAAAAGATCGTTGTGCGTCATTCCAGCGTTAACCGGGAAGAAAGAACTTAGTCATCGTATAGTTTTTCCGGTGACCTAAGGCTTGTCTAAGTGAAAGTCACTTTCTGTCGGTGTTGTGCTAAAACCAACACCACCACACGGTAGATCACCCTCCGACTACCAACCCTTAAAATTTTATCCGGCAGAAAAGCCGCCACGCTCCTCCACGCGCCGGTAACAACTTTTCCAGCGAGGGTTCCGGCCACTTTCCGGCCATTTTTTCGCGAAGCTTCTTCAGGACAGTGTGCTCTCCTCAAAATTCCGAGTCTACCCATCTAATTCAAATCAAATTCCGGCCACTTTTATATTTTCCCGGCGTGAACAGTGACCTTTCTGGCCATTTTTTGAAAATATTTCTTCAGGACAGCTTGCTCGCAAAGGAATTCCGAGTCTATCCATCCTGGTTACAACAAATTCCGAAAACTTTGGAATTTTCCGGCGAGCTACAGTGTTTCCGGCCAGAACAGTGTTCTGTTTTCCTGCTGTAAACAGTGTTTTTCAAGCTATTTCTTCAGTTTTCTCAGAGGAGTTACTTATTTCCACTATTTCAAGTTAACCATACTACTACAAATTGTAGCGACATGGGAACCGATGCTTTGAATAGTCAGATGGTTTCTTTAGCAGAGTATATTGAGTTCCTTCAGTATAAAGCATGTAAGCAGACATCTTCTGAGATAGCTTCTGTTGTTCAAACAGGTAATAGCGTGACTTGTTTCTCCCAATCTTCATCCTCTGAGTCTTGGGTCATTGATTCAGGTGCATCGGATCATATTTCTGGTAACAAATCTCTTTTCACTACTATTTCGTATTCTCAATCTCTTCCAAAAGTCACAATGGCCAATGGGTCTCAAACCATGGCAACTGCAATAGGTCAAGCAAACCCACTTCCTTCCTTACCTTTAGATTCAGTCCTTTATGTTCCCAATAGTCCTTTTAATCTCATAGCTGTTAGTCGCTTAGCCAAATCACTTAAATGCGCTGTTTTATTTCTTGATGACCATGTTTTTATACAGGAACGCAGTACAGGGCGGATCATTGGTACCGGGCATGAATCAAACGAACTTTATTACCTTATCCTTGCTAAATCACATGGACTCACATCTTGTCTTCCTTCTACAACTTGTCCTGTTACTGATTCACCAGATTTATTACATAAACGGTTGGGACATCCCAGTTTGTCAAAACTTCAGAAAATGGTATCTGGTTTATCTCACTTGTCATCTCTAGAGTGTGAGTCATGTCAGCTCGGTAAGCATACCCGCTCCCATTTCCCTCGGCGTCTTGATAATCGAGCAGAGTCACCTTTTTCTTTAGTCCATTCAGATGTTTGGGGTCCTAGTCGGGTCAGTTCCACCTTAGGATTCCGCTACTTTGTCAGTTTCATTGATGATTATTCCAAGTGCACTTGGATATTTTTGATAAAAAATCGATCTGAGCTGTTTTCTATTTTTCAGACCTTCCACGCTGAAATTCAAAATCAATTTGGGGTTTCTATTCGCACATTTCGTAGTGATAATGCCCGAGAGTATTTGTCTTCCCCATTTCAGCAGTTTATGAAATCTCATGGGATTATTCATCGAACATCTTGTCCGTACACATCTCAACAAAATGGGGTAGCTGAAAGAAAGAATAGACATCTAATTGAAACTGCTCGTACCCTACTCATACAATCTCATGCTCCGTTGCGTTTTTTGGGGAGATGCCGTTCTTACATCTTGCTATCTTGTTAATCGTATGCCATCTTCAGCTATCCAGAACCAAGTTCCATTCTCTGTCATGTTTCCCCATTTACCTTTGTTCTCTCTTCCACCCCGTATCTTTGGAAGCACTTGTTTTGTCCATAACCTTACTCCAGGAACAGATAAGTTAACTCCTCGTGCTCTTAAGTGCGTATTTCTAGGTTTTTCGAGAACACAAAAGGGGTATCGATGCTACTCTCCTGACCTCCAGCGGTACCTTATGTCCGCTGATGTTACCTTCTTTGAAACTCAATCATACTTCACAGGTTCGGGTCATCACTTAGATATTTCTGAGGTACTACCAGTTTCATCTTTTGGAGATTCAGTCACTCCAGCTCCACCACCTACAGCTCCAGTACTAGCTCCACCTCCTATAGCTCCGGTTGTAGCTCTACCACCTATAGCTCCAGTTCCACCACCTACAGCTCCGGTTGTAGCTCCACCACCTATAGCTCAAGTTCCTCCACATAATCCAGTTCAACCTTCTGCAGCTCCACCACTCTTGACCTATCATCGTCGTCCACATCCAGCATCAGGCCCAGGTGATTCACGCCCCGTATCAGATTCTGCACTTACTGCGGACTTGTCTCCTCTTAGTCAACCAATTGCACTCCGCAAAGGTGTACGATCCACACTTAATCCTAATTTCCACTATGTCGGTTTAAGTTATCATCGTCTGTCGTCACCACATTATGCTTTTATATCTTCTTTGTCCACCGTTTCTATCCCTAAGTTTGCAGGTGAGGCACTATCTCATCTAGGATGGCGACATGCTATGATTGACGAGATGTCTGCTTTACATGCGAGTGACACTTGAGAGCTTGTTCCTCTTCCTGCAAGTAAGTCTACTGTTGGTTGTCGTTGGGTTTATGCAGTCAAAGCCGGCCCGGATGGCCAGGTTGATCGGCTTAAGGCTCGTCTTGTTGCAAAAGGATATACTCAGATTTTTGGGCTTGATTATAGTGATACTTTCTCTCCCGTGGCTAAAGTAGCATCTGTTCGTCTCTTTTTGTCCATGGCTGTTGTACGTCATTGGCCTCTTTATCAGTTAGACATTAAGAATGCTTTTCTCCACGGTGATCTTGAGGAAGAAGTTTATATGGAGCAACCACCTGGTTTTGTTGCTCAGGGGGAGTTTAATGGTTGTGTGTGCAGATTGCGCATGTCACTATATGGTTTGAAACAGTCCCCTCGAGCTTGGTTTGGTAAGTTCAGCACAATTATTCAGGAGTTCGGCATGACTCGCAGTGAGGCTGATCACTCTGTGTTTTATCGGTATTCTGCTCCTAATCTGTGTATTTATCTAGTGGTTTATGTTGATGATATTGTTATGTCACGACCCAAAATCCCACTAGTCGTGATGGCACCTAACCCAACCTGTTAGGTAAGCCAATTTCCAACTATCCAATTCCAATGAAATTAATTAAAAGAAAATATCTAAAATCGATACATCTCCCCAAGAACTGGTAGTACAAATCATGAGCTTCTAAGAATAGAGTATACAAAGCGGAAATGAAATAAATACATAGTCTGTTTGAATATTACATAAACAGAGCTTTTATAAATCTAAGGCTACCCTGAACAAGAGGCAGCTACAACAGGAACGCAGGTACATCTTCAAGTCCCGCAACCATCGAGCACAGCAACAACAGCCAACATCTGCACGCAATGTGCAGAAGTGTAGTATCAGTACAACCGACCCCATGTACTGAGTAAGTAACAAACCTAGCCGTAGGTTGAAAGTAGTGACGAGCTTCTACCAAGGTCGGGTCCACAACCGATAGTACACAACAATCCATAACAACATAAAGCAAATAATACCAGAAATAACTCAGGGATAAAATACTCAGCCAAATAATGATTTCAAAAATTATAGTTCTTCCTTCCAAATATCTCAGTGAAAACCCAAATCTTTTGCCGAAGTTTCCAATAATATAAATAGTTTGAAAATAATAAATTTCTCCCAAAATTTTGTCAATAATAAATAAGATATTTCATTTTCCTTTCCGGATAACCCGTGTAAAACAAATGCATCACTATACCCATCTGTCAACAATGTGTGAAAACTCATGAATGATGTGATGTTGTACAGCATGAGGAAAAAAAATACATCTCTATGCCTGTATGTCATGTGTACATGCCAATGCAATGCAACTCAATGATAAAAATCATAAACAGCCCCTCGGGCAGAACATTACTCATATACAGCCCCTCGGGCAAACCTCACAGTCACTCATGCCACTCGGGAAAACCTCACAGTCACTCTTGCCACTCGGGCATACCTCACAATCACTCTTGCCACTCGGGCATACCTCACAATGACTCTTGCCTCCCAGTCACTCGGCACTCGCACTTAGTAGGTACCTGCGCTCACTGGGGGTGTGTACAGACTCCGGAGGGGATCCTTCATCCCAAGCGCTATATCAAGCCAAATCATGGCATAAATCACTCAGTTATGCTGCAGGCGGGCAGCCCCGATCCACACTCATTCTCACAAATCATGCCCTCGGCCGATATCAAACATGCGGCGGCCCTCGGCCGATATCAAACATGCTGCGGCGTGCAGCCCGATCCCATAAATATGCAACATGCTGCGGCGTGCAGCCCGATCCCATAAATATGCAATATAAAATCAGGCCCTCGGCCTCACTCAGTCATAAACCTCTCAAGCCACTCGGGCATCTCAGTAAAACAGGGCATTCGGCCCAAAACATTTATATGCATCAAAATAGAGTCATAAAACTGAGTTATGGTATGCAATGAAATGAATATGACTGAGTATAAATTTTCGATTTAACACAATAATTCACAGCAATATGACCTCTGTGGGTCCCAATAATACTGGCACATAGCCTCAACATGATTTGTAATATGCTTTTCAGCTCAATGTCTTTAACACATAAAACCGCATGGAAAATACCAAGGTTATTTAACTATAACATTCCACATAAATAATTATGTCACAATTTCTATACTGCACGCCCACACGCCCGTCACCTAGCATGTGCGTCATCTCCCAACAATTCACAAAATACATATGTTCAGGGTTCATACCCTCAACTCCAAGATTAGAAGAGTTACTTACCTCAATCCAAGCAAATTCTTTATTCCAATAAACCTTCTCCTCGTGATTCGGCCTCCGAACGCCTCGAATCTTAGTCAAAATAATTCGATACAATCAACACGAGGTATAGGAATCAATTCCATATGAAAATGCTAATTTTTCATAAAAATTTGAAATTTGGTTCAAAAATTACCCGTGGGGCCCACGTCTCGGAACCCGACAAAAGTTACAAAATCTGAACACCCGTTCCGATACGAGTCCAACCATACAAAAATTATCAAATTCCGACATCGGATTGACCTTCAAATCTTCATTTTACATTTTTGGAAGATTTTACAAAAATCTGATTTTTCTTTCATAAATTCATGGATTCATGATGTAAATGAGCATGGAATCATGAAATATAATCAATATAGGATAAGGAACATTTACCCCAATGTTTTTCCATGAAAATCGCCCAAAAATCGCCTAAACCGAGCTCCATAAACTCAAAAATGAGTAAAAATGGCAAGAACCCCGTTTTATAGACCCTCAGTTGTTTCGGGCGTCACAGGTAGCGTGAGGCGCTGCCTGTGGCGCAGTTTCCAGTACCCAAAAATTCCCACCGCCAGGGCTAGCGCCCCACGCTACCCTGGGCGCTCGCGGCGACGGAAAAATCATTCCAGACACAAAAATAGGCATAACTCTCTCATACGATGTCTGAATTCAATGATTCTTTTTGCTATGGCTCCGTAATTTCAATACGGATCTAATACTTCAATAAAAACTGAATTTGGAGCTCATTTGCTTAATGTGATACCACATATTCTTGAATAATCGACATCGAAACATAGAAAATCAATCCGGAATGAACTCAAATTTTGTGTACAAGTCATAATACCTCGTAGGAAGTTATTCAAGACTTCAAATAGTTGAAAGGAGAGTAATTACTCAAAATGACAAGTCGGGTCGTTACATGTTATTACTGGTAATGATCAGGATGGTATTACTAATCTGAAGCAACATCTCTTTCAGCACTTCCAGACTAAGGATCTGGGCAGATTGAAGTATTTTTTAGGTATTGAGGTCGCTCAGTCTAGCTCAGGTATTGTTATTTCACAGCGGAAGTATGCCTTAGACATTCTTGAGGAGACTGGAATGATGGGTTGCAGACCTATTGACTCTTCTATGGATCCGAATGCTAAGCTTCTGCTTGGACAAGGGGAGCCTCTTAGAGACCCTACGAGGATATAAGAGGTTGGTTGGCAAATTGAATTACCTCACAGTGACTAGACCTGATATTTCTTTTCCGGTCAGTGTTGTAAGTCAGTTTAGGGATTCTCCCTGTGATAGTCACTGGGATGCAGTTGTTCGCATTCTTCGGTATATAAAGTCAGCTCCAAGCAAAGGATTACTATTCGAGGATTGAGGCCACGAACAGATTGTTGGGTACACAGATGCTGATTGGGCAGGATCACCTTTTGATAGACGTTCTACGTCTGGATATTGTGTTCTAGTAGGAGGTAATTTGGTCTCGTGGAAGAGCAAGAAACAGAATGTAGTTGCTCGATCTAGCGCCGAAGCCGAATATCGGGCCATGGCTATGGCGACGTGTGAATTAGTTTGGGTCAAGCAGTTGCTCAAGGAGTTAAAGTTCGGAGAAATCAGCAAGATGGAACGAACTAGTGTGTGATAACCAAGCTTCTCTTCATATTGCGTCAAATTCGGTGTTCCATGAGAGGACTAAACACATTGAGATCGACTGTCACTTTGTCAGAGAAAAAATACTTTCAGGAGATATTGTTACAAAGTTTGTAAAGTCGAATGATCAACTAGCAGATATTTTCACCAAGTCTCTTACTGGTTCTCGTATTAGTTACATGTGTAACAAGCTCGGTACATATGATGTGTATGCACCGGCTTGAGGGGGAGTGTTAGTTTATAGATATGTATAGTGTAGTCTTATCCCACATTGGAAGATGAGTAATATTTTCTTGTAGTGTATAGCTATAAATAGGGACCTCTTGTATTGTATTTATCATCAAATATCAATAGTATATTTTCTCCTGTGCTTTCTCACAGTCTTCAACAGAGAAGATGTGGACACCTCACAAATAACGACATGCTATTGGTCGTGTTTTAACGTGTCATCCAACGGAAGGTGAGTGATATTATCTCAGAATGCTATTAATGAATATTAGAGGATCAAAATCATATAAGGATTTACTAACTGTTAATGGACAACGTTGCAGCACCTTTAGAGAATCAATGGAAAAACGGGGATTGCTACAAAGTGACAATAGTTTGCTCGAATGCATGTCAGAAGCAACAAGTTACCAGATGCCATACAGTTTGAGACGTTTATTTGCTACATTACTGATTTACTGTAATCCTACTAATCCAAGACAACTCTGGGAACAATTTGAAGAGCATATGTCCGAGGATTATACGTTGGTATCCAATATTAACAAAAAAAGATATTCGATACCAAGTTTTAAACCATATTAACGACATATTACACTCTATGGGTGGTGACATAAATGAATATCAACTCATTCCTGAAACAATAAGGCCTTCTGTAGCGGCAAAAGATGCAAAGGAGGTACGCTTTGAAAGGACCATCACGGTTACTAATAAGAATATACTATTACACAAAAAGTTGAATAAAGATCAGCTTAGAGCATACAATATAATTATAGAGAGAATTTTTTCAAACAAAGCTGGGGCATTCTTCATTGACAGACCTGGACGAATAGGGAAAACCTTTTTATATCGTGCATTGTTGGCAACTGTACGATCTAAAGGGTATATAGCATTGGCAACTGCCACTTCTGGTGTAGCTGCATCTATACTTCCTGGTGGACGAACTGCACATTCATGTTTTCAAATTCCAATAAATACTGATGACAATGTGACCTGCAACATCAGCAAACAAAGCTCACTTGCCTGTTTGATTCAGGATACAAAATTAATTATATGGGATGAAGTATCTATGGCGAAAAAGAGAATGATCGAACTGCTTGATTTACTTTTAAAGGACTTAATGGATTCAACGATACTATTTGGTGGAAAGTTGTAATTTTCGGAGGTGACTTCAGACAGACATTGCCGGTAGTTCGGAACAGAAAAAAGGAAGATTTCATTAATGAAAGTTTACTATATTCTCATATTTGGGAAGAACTTGAAAGGCTGCGGTTATTCGAAAATATGAGAGCGAAAGATGATCCTTCATTTTGTAATTATTTGTTGCGAATAGGAAACGGAGAAGAAAAAGTAAACTCAACAAACAAGATTGAAATTCCTACTTCTTTGATCATTCCTTATGCAACCGAAAAGGAATCTTTGGATAAATTATTCGCGATAACTTATCCAGACATGCATATATTTTTTAACAATTAAGAATGATTTCGTCGATGATATCAACGACATGCTTGTTGCTCGCTTCCCAGAAGAATCAAAAACTTTTATTGGTACTGATGAAACTATTGAATCTCATGATCAATTACAATTTGAGGATCTGTTGCACAATTTAAATCCACCTGGTCTGCCTCCTTACAAATTGACATTGAAACAAAACTGCCCAATTCTATTATTACGAAATATAAATCCGTGTGATGGTTTATGCAATGGAACACGTTTGAAGTTTGACCATGTTTGACCTATTAATTTAACTCGTTTACTTAATACTAATAACTTCTTTCGTTTATTTAATTTGTGATCCATATATATATATATATATGTCAAAGATGTTTAGTATTAATTCTTCTATTTTTCATTCATTCATCACTAATAATGCATGACATAGATTAATTTTTCTATTTTTCATTCATTCATCACTAATAATGCATGACATACATTAATCGATATAGGTCGAGACGTTTTATTTTTACTATTAGTCGATATAGGTCAACCATTTTGTTTTTAATATTCATCGATGCATCTAAGTAAGTTATAAGTCGATGAATCAATTTACAAATAGATATATTTGATGATAAATTATATATACTAATTAGGATCTTCACAAGTCTATCCCTAAAAGAACCTGACCCTGTGGTCCTAGCGCTTCGTGTTCTTATATATATACGGCTATACCTCTATATACACACACACTTCATTGTAATACTTTAACTATATATATAACTTGTTATAGTATATGTTAGTGTGTATATATATATAGCTTATATATATATATATATAACACGCTTCGTTGTACTACTTTAACTACATATATAGCATGTTATATATAGTATATGTTAGTTTATTCATTATTTGTATTACAAAAGTGTTAACGGATTACATTTATATTATTTAGATAGTAAATATAAAAGTAATTCAAAAGTTTGACCAATGTTGACGTAATAACCGACCAACTTTGGTCGGTTATTTTGCAGAAAATAACAATTACCGACCAAAGTTGGTCGGTAAATGCTTCCCCTGCATTAACCGACCAACGTTGGTCGGTAATTTTAAATATAAATTCTTAAATTTTATAAAATATTTTAAATAATAAAATAATTATTAAAATTTAAAAAATTGGGTCCAGATTACCGACCAACGTTGGTCGGTAATCCAAAATTTTCTTTGACTAAGCAAGTTTGACCAGCCGGGACAACTTGTTGACTAATTTATCGACCAACATTGGTCGGTATTTATTTTTAAAAAATATAAAATATTATTTTTCTAGTTTCCGTCCAAGCTGGACGGTTTTTGATTGCTTTTTTTGACCGACCAACGTTGGTCAAAAATTTTTGGTCGGTTTTTAGCGAATTTATAGTAGTGATTGCCTATCTTCCTTTTATTTTCTAGTACTAAAGTGAAATGGTTGTATTGCAAGGTTTTCCTATTAAATTGTATAAAGAAACACCATAGCATAGTAGAATTAGAATTTATTATGGTCATATATTTTTACACAAACAGTATAAATGATACGCTGACGTACAAGCAACGTCAACGTATTAGGTTATACTCCCTCCGGTAAACTTTAATTGATTTTTTTGATTACTTTTACACGTATTAATGAATTCACTTTTTAGCATTAATTAATAATTAAATTGATCATATTAACCTTAATTTGTTCATTAAAAATATAACAAATACTCCTAGGCTCTTTACTTCAAAGACAACTCTGGAAAAAAGAAGTTAATTACTTCTTGATATCTGGAAAAATGAAATATTGTGGACCACAAAAAAAACCTAAAAAACAATTAAAGTGGACCGGAGGGAGTACCGTTTAATCAACATTTTTTATTTTGTAAGCAAAAACCTAAATTTATATTCAACATCCCAATATTGCTTTAACTTACGCAAATATGCGATAGTGTCACGACCCAATTACACCTATAGATCATGATGGGGCCCAACACTACAGCTAGGCAAGCCAATCAGTAATTTAAAATAACCAAGAAAATAAGCAACTCTTAATTCAACCAATGTGTGTGCCAAGACCAGGTGTCACAAGTGTATGAGCATCTAGTAGATTATACAAAACTCCAAATACTGTCTGAAATGAAAATAGACAGAATTAAAAATACAAGAAGAGACATTGGTAGGTGCAGAACGTCTGAGAAAGGCAGCTCACCACTATGCCTCGGGATGACGTAGATATGTGATGATAGGTCCTCCACTAGTACATGTCTCAGATCCTGCACAAAAAGTACAGCAAGTGTAGTATAAGTACGTAAACAACGTGTACCCAGTAAGTATCAAGCCTAATCTCGAAGTGGTAGAGATGAGATGGCCGACTTTGACACTCACTATGGGTCAATAATAAAATTGAAATAAAATTAGAATATCTAAATCAGCATGATTCACAGAATTTACAATAATATATTTAACCAGCAGAAATAATTAAATTCCTTCAAATGCAACAATCCTCAATATATTAATTAAATTCCTTCAATTCCAATAAATTTTCAATTTATCAATTAGCTTCGCAAGCTGAAATAAACTATCAAAGTATCGTGTAATTATTATGATTAAGCACGATTTCTGCCGAGGTCGTACGACCCGATCCAGAGTATTGTGTACACTATCGAGGGACGTGCGGCACGATCCATAGATGCATCTATCCTGCCGAGGCGTTCGGCCCGCTCCACAAGAAAGGAGGACATTTTCTTATGTACATCCGGAATGAGAGTATATTTATTATAAGATATATTCAGGAGGAAGAACAATTTCTCTTAACAATTAATTAATTTAAACATAAAATTTAAGCATATGAAATTTCCATCCTTTAATGTCTTCCCTAACACTCTCACTATATATATATATATATATATATATATATATATATATATATATATATATCAAATAATTTAATTAAGTAAAGGCTACAATTTACACAGTAATTCATGCTTTTGAGTCCTAAACTACCCGGACTTTAGTATTTAATATTAGCTACGCACGGACTCTCATCACCCCGTGTATACGTAGCCCCCACAATTAGCAAAAATTATTTAATTTAATCACCTATGGGGTAATTTCCCCCTCACAAGATTAGACAAGAGACTTACCTCGTCTTGCTCCAATTTAATCCACTAGAAGACCCTTTCCTCGGTTATCCAACTTTGATTGGCTCAAATCTAACCAAATATAATTCGATACAATCACTAAAATTTATAGGAATGAATTCTATAAGAAAATATCAACATACTACATTTCAATAAAAATACCGAAATTAATTAAAATTTTTTCTGTGGGGCCCATATCTTGGAATCCGACGAAAGTTATGAAATTTGACAACCCATTCAATTACGAGTCCAACCATACCGGTTTCACTCAAATCCGACTCCGAGTCGATACCGAAATCTCAAAAATTCGTTTCTATGAGATTTCTAAAATTTTCTCAAATGTCAATCTCAAAACACTAATTAAATGATGAGAAGAATGATATATTTGTGTTTATAGACCAAATCCAAGTTAGAATCACTTACCCCATTGTCTTTTCCTTGAAAATCTATCAAAGATCACCTCTGCTCAAGCTCCAATTTGTTAAAAAATGGCGAATGGGACGAATGCCCTCTTTTATAATTCTACCCAGGCAGCCCTCGATCATGGCCTCGATCCTCTGCCTCGATCGTGGCTTCGATCTTGGGTCTCGATCTTGGCCCAAAATTCCCAGTAGAAAGGAAAAATTGCAGCAGCTGTTTTAAGTCCAACTTTAGATCCGTTAACCATCTGAAACTCACCCGAGGCCCTCGGGACCTCAACCAACAAGTCCTAAAACATCATACGAACTTACTAGAAGCCTCAAATCACATAAAACGGCACTAAAACCACGAATTATGCTCCAATTCAAGCTTAATGAAACTTAAAATTTCCAACTTTTACATTCAAGTCGAAACCTATCAAATCAAGTCCGATTGACCTCAAATTTTATACACAAGTCATAAATGACATAACAGAGCTGTGAAAATTTTTAGATCTGGATTCCGACCCCGATATCAAAAAGTCAACTCCCCGGTCAAACTTCAAAACTTTAAATTCCTATTTTAGCCATTTCAAGCCTAATTTCACTACGGACTTCCAAATAAAATTTCGATCACGCTCCAAAGTCCAAAATCACCATACGGAGCTGTTGGAATCATCAAAATTTTATTTCGGTGTCGTTTGCACATAATTCGATATCCGATCACTATTTGAACTTAAATTTTTAATGTTTCATCAAAATTCCATATCTCGGGGTAGGGACGAATTTGATTCCGGGCATACGCCCAAGTCCCAAATCACGATATGGACCTACAGAAACTGTCAAAACACTAATCCGAGTCTATTTGCTCAAAATGTTGACCAAAGTCAACTCAGTTGAGTTTTAAAGCTCTAATTCACATTTTAATCCATTTTTCACATCAAAAATTTCCAGAATATTTTACTTACTATGCACGCAAGTCGAGTAATGATAAATAATGCTTTTTGAGGTCTTAGAATACATAATTAATTATTAAATTTAAAGATGACATTTTGGGTCATCACATTCTCCACCTCTAAAACAAACGTTCGTCCTCGAACGAGTTTAGAATTATACTTGAAGTGCTGAATAAGTGTGGATATCTGCTCCGTATGTTTTCCTCGGCCTCCCAAGTCGCTTCCTCAACTGGTTGGCTCCTCCACTGGATTTTTACTATAGAAATCCTCTTGGACCTCAACTGGTGAACCTGTTTATCAATAATGGCAACTGGCTCCTCTTCATAACCCAAGCTATTATCTAGCTGAACTGTGCCGAAGTCTAACACATGTGATAGGTCAGCATGATACTTCCGGAGCATATATATATGGAAAACGGGATGAACTCCCGATAGGCTGGGAGGCAATGCAAGCTCATAAGCAACCTCCCCAACTCGTTTCAACACCTCAAATGGGCCTATAAACCTTGGGCTCAATTTCCCCTTTTTCCCAAATCTCATGATTCCCTTCATCAGCGAAACTTTCAAAAGAACTTTTTCACCCATCATAAAGGATATTACACGCGCTTTCTGATCTTCGTAACTCTTCTGTCTGGACTGTGCTGTACGAAGTCGCTCCTGAATCAACTTTACCTTTTCCAAGGCATCTTTCACCAAATTAGTATCATATAACTTAGACTCACCGAGCTTAAACCATCCAATGGGCGGACAACATCACCGACCATACAAAGCCTCAAATGGAGCCATCTAGATATTGGATTGGTAACTGTTGTTATAAGCAAACTCGGCCAAAGGCAAGAAACAATCTGTAATGACCCGGCCGGTCATTTTAGGAACTTGAGCCCCGATCCCCTAATAACTATTTTCCCCACGTTTGTTTCCACTATTGGGACTTGCCGGAGTGATTGGTTATGGAATTCAGAGAGTTTTGGGACACTTAGTCCTTAGTTGTGAGTTTAAGCCTTAGAATTTGGACTATAGTCGGAACTGTATGAAGACGGATCCGGAATGGAATTTCGTCGACTCCGTTAGCCCTGTTGAGTGATTTTGGGGTTAAGAGAGCATCCAGAATGTGTTTTGGAGGTCTGTAGTAGATTTAGGCTTGAGTTGGCGAGAGTTAGTTTTTCGGCGATTTCGGCCGATAGTGAAAATTTTGATTTCGAGCTCGGAATGGAATTCCTAAAGTGGCTGTAGATTCGTAATGTCATTTGTGACATGTGTGTAAAATTTGAGGTCATTCAGACTAGATTTGATATGGTTCGACGTCGTTTGTAAAATTTGGAAAACTTTAAATTCTTAGGCTTGAATCTGTGCTTAATTCATGATCTTGGAATTGTTTGACATGGTTTAAAGGCTCGACTAAGTTCGTATGGTGTTTTAGGATTGGTTGGTATGTTTGGTTGAGGTCCCGGGGGCCTCGAGTGTGTTTCGGATGCTTAACGGGTGAAAGCTTGGATTTAGAGGAATTTCTGATTTTTGCTGGTTCTGGTGTTTTCGCACCTGCGGTGGGGAGTTCGCAGGTGCGGCCTCACAGAAGCGAGGCTTACAAGCACAGGTGCGAGAAAGTCGAGAGTTGGTCTAGGGTCGCAGGTGCGAGGATGTTCCGCATCTGCGATGCCCGTAAATGCGCAAGGTTGTTCGCAAATGCGCAAGATGTGTAGAAGCGGAAGGGATGTCCGCAGGCGCGAGCGCGCAAGTACGGCCCTTACATCGCAGGTGCGAAGGCAGAGGGGGTAAGTGAGTTGCGCAGATGAGCACGTTTTCCGCACAAGCGCACCCGCAGGTGCGAGCCCAGGTTTCGCAGGTGCGGAAATACCTGGGCAGTGATTAAAACCGAAGGGCTTCACGATTTTTATCATTTTTGGCTTTGCAAACTCGGGTTAGGGCGATTTTTGAGATCATTTTCGAGGCATTTCTTGAGGTAAGTTCCTTGTGCTTATTTTTGGTCAATAATCTTGCCTTGCCATGTATTTCCCCACCTAGTTAATGTGTATTTAAGGTGGAAATTGGAAATTGGAGGCTAGGGATTTGGAAGTTTGAATTGTGGATTGGAGGACCATTTGGTGTCGGATTTTAGTAAATTTGATATGGTTAGACTCGTGAGTGAATGAGCTTTCTAGTTTCATGAATTTTGTCGGGTTTCGAGACGTGGGCACGGAGGTCGGGTTTGAGTCTATTTCGGGGTTGGCCTAATTGTTGTAGTTTTTCTTGTGGGATTTATTCCATTATCGCGTATTGATGGTATTTACTATTTTGAATAGATTCGGGCCATTTGGAGTCGGATACTCGTGGCAAGAACGTGATATCGAGTTGATTTGAGCGGTTCGAGGTAAGTGGCTTGCTTAACTTTGTGTTGGAGACTTTTCCCTTAAGGTGTTTGATTTTAATTGATGTGTGGGCGCCGTGTACGTGAGGTGATGAGTACGTACACGGGCTATTATTGCAAAAATTCCGTTTTTCCTTTCTAAATCATAAATTATTTTCCTTATTAAATTGCACTAATACGTTTAATTGTGAAACTTAGACTAGAGAAGCATGCTTACGTGTTTTAACTGCCTAATTGACATTCTGTGTGTCATGTTTAGTTAAGTCCTTATTTGCCTTATCTGTGTCCAGTATAAACTGTATAACTTAATGCCATACCTGCCATTTCATCTTGCGTTGTATATTTAAATTGGGACTACAGACAGATTCCGGGAGATCCCCCTGTACTGCATATTTACTTTGGGACTACAGACGTATTCTGGGAGATCCCCATGTACTGCATATTTACTTTGGGACTACGGACGTATTCCTTACTTTGGGACTACAGACGTATTTCGGGAGATCCCCCAGCACTGCATATTTACTTTGGGACTACGGACGTATTCTGGGAGATCCCCCATGTACTACATATTCATTTGAAACTACGGGACGGTATCCCAAAGAGATTCCCCATTGTGTTTACCTTGTTCTGAGCCGAGGGCTCCCTTAACTGTTAAATTTTCAAGAATTTATGTTACCGTAAAGTTTACCTATATCTTTTACTGTTTAATTTATTATATTTACTCCGGTAAGGCCTTGACCTGACCTCGTTACTACTCGACCGAGGTTAGGCTTGGCACTTACTGGGTACCATTGTGGTGTACTCATCCCCTTTCCTGTACATGTTTTTCGTGTGCAGATCCAGGTACGAGCTATCAGCCTTGGGGTTAGCGCGTGCTGCTGATTCTAGGAGACTTCAAGGTACTTTTGCTTGCGTCCGCAGATCTTCGGAGTCCCCTTCTACTCTCTCATCTAGAGACTTTCTTTATTATCTTCAGACTTTTGTATAAAGCTACATAGATTATAGCAGTTGTGACTTAGTGATATTCCGGGTCTTGGGAAATTAGACGTCCGTATTTACCTTCGAGAGGCTATGTAACTATTAAGAACAATCATATTTCTTTGATTTTCTTGTCGTGCGAGTTATTGACACTACAAAAAAATTATAAGATTCTATTCTATTCTTTCTCACAGATGGTGAGGACCCGTACCGGGAGGACCGATGATCAGGCACCCGAGCCCCCTGTCAGAGCTGCCAGAGGCCGGGGTAAAGGACGACCACACGGTGCAGCCCGAGCACCTGCGAGATCTGCGTCAGAGGAGCCCCCAGCAGCTCCAGCTAGAGGGCCAGCACCGGAGATCCCTAATACTACTCCAGCCCTCCAGGAGACTTTAGCTCAGTTCTTGAGCATGTTCAACACTCTAGCTCAGGCTGGACTATTTACGATAGCTCCCGCTACATCTCAGGCCGGGGAAAGGGCATAGACTCCCCCAGCCCGCACTCCTGAGTAGAGGGTCCAGGTTGATCAGGCCCCAGAGTATATTCCTATGCCCCCAGTGGCTCCGGTTCAGCATGAGACCAGGGTAGCTGCTTTTGAGGCAGAGCAACTCAGACTTGAGAGGTACAAGAAGTACCACCCACCTACTTTCGGCGGACTAGCTTCAGATGATGCTCTGGGTTTCTTGAGGAGTGTCATCGTATTCTCCGCGCTATGGGCATTGTGGAGACGAGTGGGGTTTCTTTCACCGCTTTCCAGGTGAAGGGAGCAACATATCAGTGGTGGCGTGCTTATGAGCTGAGTAGTCCAGACAAGGCAGCCTCACTTACTTGGACTCAGTTTTCAGAGATGTTCTTGCGTGAGTATGTTTCTTAGAGCCTCAGGGATGCTTGGCACGCAGATTTTGAACAGTTGCGTCAGGGTGCTGTGATCGTGTCAGAGTATGCAGTCCATTTCAGTGAGTTATCTCGCCATGCACCGGCTCTGGTTGCTACAGTCAGAGAGAGGGTTCGTCGTTTCATTAAGGGACTCTACCCCAGTATTTGGACCAGTATGGCTAGGGAGTTGGAGATGGACATTACTTATCAGCAGGCAATGAGCATTGCCAAGAGAGTGGAGGGCATGTTTTCCCGGGACAGAGAGGAGAGAGAGGCCAAGAGGTCTCGAGAAACTGGTCATTATTTAGGAGCTCGTGCACTAGCAGCACGCTATGGTAGGGGTTTTGTGAGTCGCCCTGTTCATTCAGCTCTTCCAGCTGCCAGTCGTGTTCCAGCTCCTCCTAGACCTCAGGAGCCCTATTATGCACCGCCAGTATCCAGTATGCCTCCTACTCGAGGTGCTATTACCGGCCAGTCCAGCAGGCCAGGCCCGAGTCAGTCCCAGCCACCGCGTCCTCCGAGAGGTTGTTTTGAGTATGGTGACACTCGTCACCTGGTTAGAGATTGCCCCAGAGCCAGGAGGGGTGCACCTCCACAGACTTATCAGCCTCCACGTGCTCCACCGGGTTCTCCGGCCATTCTTCCAGCACCAGCTGCTACCCCACCTCCTCAGCCAGCCCGAGGTGGAGGTCGGGGATGCCCTAGAAGGGGAGGCCAGGCTAGTTACTATGCCCTTCCAGCCCGTTCAGAGGCCGTTGCTTCAGATTCAGTTATCACAGGTATCGTCCCTATCTGTCATAGGGATGCATCCGTATTATTTGACCCAGGCTCTATGTATTCATATGTGTCTTCTTATTTTGCTCCACATTTGGGGATATCTCGAGATTCTTTGAGTTCCCCTGTTTATGTATCTACTCTCATGGGAGATTCTCTCGTTGTGAACCGCGTATATCGATCATGTTTGATTGCTCTTAGTGGTTTTGAGACCAATGCCGATTTGTTATTACTCAGTATGGTAGATTTTGATGTTATCTTGGGCATGGACTGGTTGTCGCCTCATTATGCTATTCTTGATTGTCACGCTAAGACCGTGACGCTGGCTATGCCAGGTTTTCCGAGATTAGAGTGGAGAGGTACCTTAGAGTATACTCCCCGCAAGGTCATTTCATTTCTTAAGGCTCAATGAATGGTTGAGAAGGGGTGTGATGCGTATTTGGCCTATGTGAGAGATGTCTGTATTGATACCTCTACAGTCGAGTCAGTTCTAGTAGTGAGGGACTTTCCAGATGTGTTTCCAGCTGATCTTCCGGGCATGCCGCCTGACAAAGATATTGATTTTGGCATTGATTTGTTCTCGGGCACTCAGCCCATTTCTATTCCTCCCTACCATATGGCTCCTCCTAAGTTGAAGGAGTTAAAGGAGCAGTTGCAGGAGTTTCTTGATAAGGGTTTCATTAGGCCCAGTGTATCACCTTAGGGTGCTCCGGTCTTATTTGTGAAGAATAAGGATGGTTCTATGCGTATGTGTATTGATTATCGACAGTTGAACAAGGTTACAGTGAAGAACAGGTATCCTTTGCCTCGCATCGATGATTTATTTGATCAGTTACAGGGTGCCAGGGTGTTTTCCAAGATTGACTTGCGTTCTCGCTATCATCAGTTGAAGATTCGGGAGCCGGACATCCCGAAGACTGCTTTCAGGACCAGATATGGTCACTATGAGTTTCTTTTCATGTCATTTGGGCTGACCAATGCCCCAACAACCTTTATGCATTTGATGCACATTGTGTTCCAGCCTTATCTTGATTCCTTCATCATTGTATTTATTGACGACATCCTGGTATATTCCCGGTCTCGGGAAGATCATGAGCAGCACCTGAGGATTGCACTTCAGACCTTGAGAGAAAAGAAGTTGTATGCAAAATTTTCAAAGTGTGAGTTTTGGTTGAACTTAGTGGCATTCTTGGGTCATATAGTATCGAGTGAGGGGATCCAGGTGGATCTGAAGAAGATTGAAGCAGTGCAGAGTTGGCCCAGGCCGTCCTCCGCTATGGAGATTCGGAGTTTTCTTGGTTTGGCGGGGTATTACCGTCGCTTTGTAGATGGATTTTCATCTATTGCAGCACCTATGACCAGGCTGACCCAGAATGGTGCTCCGTTTAGGTGGAACGAGGAGTGTGAGGGGAGCTTTCAGAAGCTCAAGATAGCTTTGACTACAACCCTAGTATTAGTATTGCCTACAGGTTCGGGGTCCTACACTGTCTATTGTGATGCCTCGAGGATTGGCCTTGGAGCAGTATTGATATAGGACGGTAGGGTGATTGCCTATGCATCTAGACAGTTGAAGGTGCATGAGAAGAATTATTCGGTTCATGATCTCGAGTTAGCAGCTATTGTTCATGCCCTGAAGATCTGGCGTCATTATTTGTACGGTGTTCCATGTAAGATTTACACTGACCACCAGAGTTTGCAGTACTTGTCCAGGCAGAAGGACCTTAATTTGCATCAGCGAAGATGGTTGGAGCTGCTTAAAGACTATGATATCACTATATTATACCACCCGGGGAAAGCCAATGTAGTGGCCGACGCCTTGAGTTACCGGGCAGAGAGTTTGGGGAGTTTGGCATATCTTCCGGCAGCTGAGAAGCCCTTAGCCTTGGATGTTCATGCCTTAGCCAGTCAGTTCGTGAGATTGGATATTTCAGAGCCTAGCCGGGTATTAGCTTGTGTGGTTGCTCGGTCTTCTCTTTATGACCGTATCAGAGAGCGCCAGTATGATGATCCTCATCTTCTAGTTCTTCAGGACAGGGTTCAGCAAGGTGATGCCATAGATGTGACTATTGGTGATGACGGTGTGATGAGGATGCAGGGTCGGATCTATGTGCCTAATGTAGATGGGCTTCAGGAGTTGATTCTTGAGGAGGCCCATAGCTCGCGGTACTCCATTCATCCGGGTGCCACGAAGATGTACCAGGACTTGAGGCAGCACTACTAGTGGTGGAGGATGCAGAAGGTTATAGTTGGGTTTGTGGCCAAATGTCTCAGTTGTCAGCAAGTTAAATATGAGCATCAGAGACCGGGTGGATTACATCAGAGGTTAGAGATCCCAAAGTGGAAGTGGGAGCGGATCACCATGGACTTTGTGGTTGGACTTCCTCGGACTTTGAGAAAGTTCGATGTTATTTGGGTGATCGTGGATTGGCTGACCAAGTCAGCCCATTTCATTCCAGTGTTGACTACATACTCTTCGGAGAGATTGGCCGAGATTTACATCAGAGAGATTGTCCGGCTTTATGGTATTCCGGTATCCATCATTTCTGACAGAGGTACACAGTTCACATCACGATTTTGGAGAGCCGTACAGCAGGAGTTGGGTACTAGGGTGGAGTTGAGCACAACCTTTCACCCTCAGACGGACGGGCAGTCTGAGCGCACGATTCAGATTCTTGAGGATATGCTCCGTGCCTGTGGGATAGAGTTCGAAGGGTCATGGGACCAATACTTGCCACTTGTAGAGTTTCCTTACAACAACAGTTACCAGTCCAGCATTCAGATGGCACCGTATGAGGCTTTGTATGGTAGGCGGTGCCGGTCCCTAGTGGGATGGTTTGAGCCGGGCGAGGCCCGACTGTTGGGTACAGACTTGGTCTAGGATGCCCTGGATAAGGTGAAGGTGATTCAGGAGAGACTTCACACAGCCCAGTCCAGGCAGAAGGGTTATGTGGATCGGAAGGTTCGTGACTTGGCATTTATGGTTGGTGAGCGGGTCTTGCTTCGGGTATCGCCTATGAAGGGTGTCATGAGGTTCGAGAAGAAGGTCAAGCTGAGCCCGAGGTTCATTGGTCCTTTTGAGATATTGTGGCGAGTTGGAGAGGTTTCTTATGAGCATGCCTTGCCTCCCAGACTAGTAGGAGTTCACCCGGTATTCCACGTGTTTGTGCTTCGGAAGTATCACGGTGATCCGACTCATGTATTGGATTTTAGCTTAGTCTAGTCGGACAAAGTTTGAGGAGCCAGTAGCCATTTTTGACAAGCAGGTCAGAAAGCTCAGGTCAAAGAATATTGCTTCATTAAAGGTCCAGTGGAGGGGTCAGCCGGTCGAGGAGGTGACTTGGGAGACCGATCAGGATATGCGCAGCCAGTACCCTCACCTTTTCACAGTTTCAGGTATGTCTTTATACTCGTTCGAGGACGAACGATTGTTTTAAGAGGGGGAGGATGTAACGACCCGGCCGGTCATTTTAAGAACTTGAGCCCCGATCCCCTAATAACTGTTTTCCTCACATTTGTTTCCGCTATTGGTACTTGCCAGAGTGACTGGTTATGGAATTCAGAGAGTTTTGGGACACTTAGTCCCTAGTTGTGAGTTTAAGCCTTAGAATTTGAACCGTAGTCGGAACTGTGTGAAGACAGATCCGGAATGGAATTTAGTTGACTCCGTTGAGTGATTTTGCGGTTAGGAGCGCATCTGGAATGTGTTTTGGAGGTTTGTAGTAGATTTAGGCTTGAATTGGCGAGAGTTAGTTTTTCGACGATTTCGGCCGATAGAGGAAATTTTGATATCGAGCTCGGAATGGAATTCTGAAAGTGGACGTAGATTCGTAATGTCATTTATGACCTGTGTGTAAAATTTGAGTTCATTCGGACTAGATTTGATGCGGTTCGACGTCGTTTGTAGAATATGGAAAACTTTAAATTCTTAGGCCTGAATCCGTGCTTAATTCATAATTTTGGGGTTGTTCGACGTGGTTTAAAGGCTTGACTAAGTTCGTATGGTGTTTTAGGATTGGTTGGTATGTTTGTTTGAGGTCCTGGGGGCCTCGGGTGTGTTTCAGATGCTTAACGGGTAAAAGTTTGGACTTAGAGGAATTTCTGATTTTTGCTGGTTCTGTTGTTTTCGCACCTGCGGTGGGGAGTCCGCAGGTGCGGCCTCGCAAAAGCGAGGCTTGCAGGCATAGGTGCGAGAAAGTTGCGAGTTGGCCTGGGGTCGCAGGTGCGAGGAAGTTTCGCATCTGCGATGCCCGCAAATGCGCAAGATGCGCAGAAGCGGAAGGGATGTCCGCAGGCGCGAGCGTGCAGGTGCGGCCCTTTCGTCGCAGGTGCGAAGGCAGAGAGGGCAAGTGAGTTGCACAGATGCACATGTTTTCCGCACAAGAGCACCCGCAGGTGCAAGCCCAGGTTCCGCAGGTGCGAAAATACCTGGGCAGTGATTAAAACTGAATGGCTTCGCGATTTTTATCATTTTTGGCTTTGCAAACTCGGGTTAGGGCTATTTTTGAGAGCATTTTTGAGGCATTTCTTGAGGTAAGTTCCTTGTGCTTATTTTTGATCAATAATATTGCCTTGCCATGTATTTTCCCACCTAGTTAATGTGTATTTAAGGTGAAAATTGGAAGTTGGAGGCTAGGGATTTGGAAGTTTGAATTGTGGATTGGAGGACCATTTAGTGTCAGATTTTAGTAAATTTGATATGGTTAGACTCGTGAGTGATGAGATTTCTAGTTTCGTGAATTTGGAGTCGGGTTTGGCCTAATTTTTGTAGTTTTTCTTGTGGGATTCATTCCATTAGCACGCATTGATGGTATTGTACTGTTTTGAATAGATTCGGGCCATTTGGAGTCGGATACTCGTGGCAAGAATGTGATATCGAGTTGATTTGAGCGGTTCGAGGTAAGTGGATTGCCTAACCTTGTGTTGGGGACTTTTACCTTAAGGTGTTTGATATTAATTGATGTGTGGGCACCGTGTACATGAGGTGACGAGTACGTACACAGGCTATTATTGCAAAAATTCCGTTTTTCCTTCCTAAATCATAAATTGTTTTCCTTATTAAATTGCACTAATACGTTTAATTGTGAAACTTAGACTAGAGAAGCATGCTTACGTGTTTTAACTGCCTAATTGACATTCTGTGCGCCATGTTTAGTTAAGTCCTTATTTGCCTTATCTGTGTCCAGTATAAACTGTATAACTCGATGCCATACCTGCCATTTCATCTTGCGTTGCATATTTAAATTGGGACTACGGACGTATTCCGGGAGATTCCCCTGTACTGCATATTTACTTTGGGACTACGGACGTATTCTGGGAGATCCCCATGTACTGTATATTTACTTTGGGACTACAGACGTATTCTGGGAGATCCCCCAGCACTGCATATTTACTTCGGGACTATGGACGTATTCCGGGAGATCCCCCCTGTACTGCATATTCAGTTGAAACTACGGGACGGTATCCCGAGAGATTCCCTACTGTGTTTACCTTGTTCTGAGCCGAGGGCTTCCTTAACTGTTAAATTTTCGAGAATTTCTTTAACTGTGTTACCGTAAAGTTTACTTATATCTTTTACTGTTTAATTTGTTATATTTACTCCGGTAAGGGATTGACCTGACCTCGTCACTACTCGACCGAGGTTAGGCTTGGCACTTACTGGGTACCATTGTGGTGTACTCATGCCCTTTCCTGCACATGTTTTTCGTGTGCTGATCCAGGTACGAGCTATCAGCCTTGGGGTTAGCGCGTGCTGCTGATTCTAGGAGACTTCAAGGTACTTCTGCTTGCGTCCGCAGATCTTCGGAGTCCCCTTCTACTCCCTCGCCTAGAGACTTTCTTTATTATCTTCAGACTTTTGTATAGAGCTACATAGATTATAGCAGCTTGTGACTTAGTGATATTCCGGGTCTTGGGAAATTATTTTGTATATGCCGAGTGGTACTACTCTTGGCTATTTAAAAATATGTTGTTTATCTTTAAAATGTTGTGTTTTCTTTATATTTTCTGCAATATTAGGCTTACCTAGTCGTAAAGACTAGGTGCCATCACGACACCTTACGGAGGGTTAATTTGTGTCGTGACACGATCCCACTGACCTCCAAAGTCAATCACACATACCCTGAGCATATGTAACGACCCGGCCGGTCGTTTTGACTATTGTAATCTCGTTTCCCCATTTAATGCTCAAATTGTGAATTTCAGTTATTATTTGGCTTGCCGGGGTAATTGGTTTGGGTCCGGTGAGGTTTTTGAATAATTTGGAACACCTAATTTCAAGGTTTCGAAATTTAGTTGAAAAGGTTGACCGGATGTTGACGTATGTGTAGTGACCCGAAGAAATTTTGCTAAGAAAATTAAGGTTTGGTGGTGCCGAGGTAGATCAATTAGTACAAATATTGGGTTGAACGATGCACCGATGTGTAACGGAAAATTTTGTCGGAAAAAGGTCATTTTTGCGACCACTATGCGGTCGCAGAATCACTCTGCGGACCGCATAATGGTCGCAAAGTGGATCAGGAGAGGGGCAAGATTTGAGAAAAATCTGTGGTGCACTATGCGACCGCAGACCTATTTTGCGGTGCATTATGCGACCGCAGAACAAGTATGCGGACCGCATAATGACCGCAGACCGGGTCAGTAACGCCCAGCTTTGGAGGCCAAATTATGCGGCGGATATGCGGACCGCATACCTGTTATGCGATCGCATAACTGCATCGGAACTTCCATTCTTTCTAATTTTTGACCCGACCCTACTTCGATTTATAGCCCTTGAAGTTCATTTTTGAGCCAAAATCTGATATTTTAGAGAGAGGTGAGAGCATTTTCGAGAGAGAAAGTGAAGACTTAGTCATTTATCCATTAATTCTCGTTTAAGGTTTGAAGATTTCACAAGGATCTTGCTAAGGCTTCAAAGAGGTAAGAATTTCTTTCCTCAATCCTTCAATTTCTGATTTGGAGTAAAAATGGGTGATTTATTGTATGATTCTTGGGTATAAGAGTATTATGTATTCATACCAATAAAGTTGTGGAAAGATTGTTAAGTTCAAATGGGTAAGGATTGGGTTGAAAATGGTAGAAATCTTCATAGGCTTTAATTAAAGATTTGAGGGTCGAGTTGGTGTTAGATTTTGGTAAAATTTATATGGTTGGACTCGTGGTTGGAGGAGCGTTCATATTCTGTAACTTTTGTTGGGTTCCGATACGTGGGCCCCACGAGTGATTTTTGAGTTAATTTCGGATTTTATTAGAAAAATTAGTATCTCCTTATGGAATTAATTACAATAATTGGTATTGACTGAATCGAATTAATTGTGGCTAGATACGAGGCTTTCGAAGATCAATTCTCGTGGCAAGGGCGTAACGGAATAAAGAATTATACGGTTTGAGGTAAGTAACAATTATAAATCTGGTCCTGATGGTATGAAACCCCGGATTTTGGTATCATGTGATTATTTTGGAGGTAGCGCACATGCTAGGTGACGGGCGTGTGGGCGTGCACCGAGGGGATTGTGACTTGGTCCATCCCAGGAAACTGTAAAGTTGAATAATTTATTGTTAGCTATATGATCTCTATGTGTTGAAGTAATTTGACTATAAATCATGTTAGAAATCATGCTTAGGCTATGTTATAGTACTATTGAGACCCGTAGAGGTCGCGTACTTGTTGAATTATTTGCTAATTATTGTCTTATACTCAGTCATGATTTTTCTTGCGTATTATACCTCAGTCTTTCTGGATATTTGTTGACATACTATGTTATCTTTGTTTGGGCTGATCTTTGTGATTCCTGAGAGCCCGAGAGACTTGAGAGGTTGAGGACTGAGTAAGGCCGAGGGCCTGTCGGTGAGGTAAGGATATTATGGTACGTGAGTTGTCCGTGCAGCACGTGAGTTGTCCGTGCAGATTATGGCGCTTGGGCTGTAGGAGCCCCTCCGGAGTCTGTACATACCCCCAGTGAGCGCGGGTACCCATTGAGTGTGAGTGCTGAGGATTGAGAGCCGAGTGGTTGAGTTGTTGTGATGAGCTGAGTGACTGTTGCCTGAGAGGTTGTACTTGCTTTACATTTGTTGTTGCACTTGGTTGCCATCTGTCATTGTTGTGAAATCTCTGAAATAATTTATATCCAGATTACTTGAAATTGAACTGTATAAATTGATTTGACTTAAACTGCCGGATTTGAAAGCATGTCTATTCTTTGCTGGAACTACTGAAAGTGAACTATGACTGTGTAGCTCGTCATTATCTTCAGTTCCTTAGTTATTATTGTTACTTGCTGAGTTGGTTGTACTCATACTACACCCTGCACTTCGTGTGCAGATCCAGGTGTTCCTGAACATAGCGGGTGCTGATCATTTCGCGCAGTTGATTTTTAGGACATTTTGAGGTAGCTGTCGTGTTCCGCAGACCTTGTCTCTCCTTATCTATCTCCTTGTTTACTGTATTTGGTCTCAGACTATTATAGATCGTATTTTCCATAATTGTACTCATATTAGATGCTCATGTACTCAGTGACACCAGGTTTTGGGAGTATTTTATCAGAAATTGCTAGATCTTTGGTATTGTATTAAATGTTATATTTTTTAAATTTAAAGGAAATCGTGGGTTATTGATGTTGTCGGCTTGCCTAGTACTGAGATAGGCGCCATCATGACATGTTAGGATTTTGGGTCGTGATAGCATATCCTCCAAAATCTGAATTATCTGCTCTAACTGCCCGTCGGTCTGCGAATGAAAAGCTGTGCTGAGCTCTACACGGGTCCTCAACTCACTCTGTACTGCTCTCCGGAAATGTGAAGTAAACTGAGGACCTCTATCTGATATGATGGAAATTGGCATACCGTGTAACTGAACTATCTCCTGGATATATATCTGGGCCAACCTCTCTGAAGTATATGTAGTCACAACAGGAATAAAGTGTGTCGACTTGGTCAATCTGTCGACAATGACCCAAACTGCATCAAACTTCCGCAAGGTCCGTGGCAACCCAACTACAAAGTCCATAGTGATGCGTTCCCATTTCCACTCTGGTATAGTCATCTGATGGAGTAGGCCACCTAGCCTCTGGTGCTCATATTTAACTTGTTCGCAATTTAGACTCCTAGCTACATACTCAACTATGTCCTTTTTCATTCGTTGCCACCAATAATGCTGCCTCAAATCAGGATACAGCTTCGTAGCACCTGGGTGAATAGAATACCGAGAACTGTGTGCTTTCATCTAGGATCTTTTTCCTCAGTCCATCCACATTAGGAACACAGAGACGATCCTGGAGTCGCAGAACACCATCCGCTCCAATAGTAACTTCCTTGGCACCACCCCGTAGTACCTTTTCTCGAAGAACCATTAAGTGTGGATCGTCATACTAACGAGCCTTGATCTGCTCAAATAGTGAAGACTAGGCTACAACACATGCAAAAACTCGGTTGGTCTCTGAAATGTCCAATCTCACAAGTCGGTTAGCCAAGGATTGAATATCCAAAGCTAATGGCCTCTCCTCTGCTGCAATGAAAGCCAAACTACCCATACTCTCCGCCTTTCTACTCAAGGCATCTGCAACCACATTTGCTTTGCCCGGATGATACAAGATAGTAATATCATAATTTTTTAGTAACTCAATCCATCTCTGCTTTCTCAAATTTAGGTCCCTCTGCTTGAACAAATGCTACAAACTGCGATGATCAGTGTAAACTTCACAAGACACCCCATAAAGATAATGCCTCCAAATCTTAAGAGCGTGAACAATCGCAGCTAACTCCAAGTCATGTACCGGATAATTCTTCTCGTGGGACTTCAGCTGACGTGAAGCATATACAATAACTCGCCCTTCCTGCATTAATACACAAGCCAATGCGTGAAGCGCCGCAATATACTATATACATCCCCGAACCAGAAGTCAACACTAACATTGGTGTTGTAGTCAATGCTGTCTTGAGCTTCTGAAAGCTCACTTCACAATCATCGGACCATCAGAACGGAGCACCCTTCTGGGTTAATTTGGTCAAAGGTGCTGCAATAGATGAAAAACCTTCCACGAACCGACGATAATAACCTGCTAAACCCAGAAAACTCCTGATCTCAGTCGCCGAAGTGGGATGATGCTAATTATGAACTGCCTCAATCTTTTTGGGATCAAACTTAATGACCTCGCCAGGTACAATATGCCCCAAAAATCCTACAGACTCTAGCCAAAACTCACATTTAGAGAACTTAGCATATAGCTTTTGTTCCCGCAACGTCTGAAGCACCACTCTCATATGCTGCTCGTGCTCCTCCTTACAGCGTGAGTAGATCAAGATGTCATCAATGAAGAAAATGACAAACAAATCAATATATGGCCTGAATATCCTGTTCATCAAATCCATAAACGCTGTCGGGGCATTAGTTAAACTGAAGGACATCACCAAAAACTCATAATGACCATATTTAGTCCTAAAAGCAGTCTTCGGAACATCCGAATCCCGAATCTTCAACTGATGGTACCCCGACCTCAAGTCGATCTTAGAGAACACCCTAGCACCCTGCAACTGGTCAAAAAGATCATCAATACGCGACAACGGGTACTTGTTCTTAATAGTGACTTTGTTCAATTGGCGATAATCAATACACATCCGCATTGTTCCGTCCTTCTTCTTCACAAATAATACCGATGGACCCCAAGGCGATACACTTGGTCTAATGAACCCTTTGGCTAGTAAGTCCTCAAGCTTCTCTTTCAATTCTTTCGGAGCCATGCAATACGGTGGGATAGATATAGGCTGGGTATCTGGAGCCAAGTCAATATAGAAGTCAATATCACGATAAGGTGGCATACCTGGAAGATTTGAAGGAAATACATTGGAGAACTCCCAAACTACAGGCACTGAATCAATAACCGGAGTCTCTGCAGTAGTTTCCCGAACATAGGCTAGATAAGCCAAACAACCCTTCTCAACCATGTGTTGAGCCTTTATAAAAGAAATAACTTGATTATATGAACTAATAGACGAACCCTTCCACTCCAGCTTAGGCAATGCTGGAATAGCCAAGGTAACAATCTTGGCATGACAATCTAGAATAGCATGATATGGAGATAACCAGTCCATGCCCAGAATAATTTCAAAATCGGTCATCTCAAGCAATAGGAGATCTGCTCTAGTTTCATAACCACAGAATGTAATAATACAGGACCGGTAGATCCGGTTCACAACAACAGAATCGCCCACAAGAGTGGACACATAAACAGGATTACTCAAGGACTCACGAGAAACACCCAGGAATGGAGAAAATAGAGATGACACATATGAATGCGTGGATCCTGGATCAAATAATACTGAGTCATCTTTGCCGCAAATAGAAATAATGCTTGTAATCACAGCATCTGAGGCCTCTGCATCTGGTCTGGCCGGAAAAGCATAGAATCGAGTTGGAGCGCCAACTGGATGGCCTCCGCCTGGCTGACCTCCACCTCTAGGATGGCCTTTACCCACCTGTCCTCCACCTCTAGGTGGTCGGATGACTGGTGGAGCAATTGGGGCAGTAATTATAAGCTGCTGACCCTGCTGCACTAGTCTACCCTACAGCCTAGGGCAGAATCTCCGCATGTGATTGGGATCCCCGCACTCGTAACAACTCTGCGGTGCAATAAGCCGCTGACTAGAAGTCTAGCCCTGGGGACCTGAATACCCACTGAAAGAACCTTGAATAGCTGGTGGGTGATAAGAACTCTCTGGTATAGCACTAAAATAAGGTCATACTGGAGCATCTCGAGGAGGCAGTGGTGCTGGATATGGGGGCCTACTGGACTACCCTCTCACGAACTGACCTCTTCCCCAGACGGAGCACCTCTGAACTCTCCAGAATACCTGAACCACTTATCTTTCATACCCTGCTCTCGGCTCCGTTGACGTACACCCTCAATTCTGCGGGCTATCCCCACGACTAGCTCATAAGAAGTACCCATCTCACCCTCTCGAGCCATAGTGGCCTGAATGCCAGTATGTAAACCCGCAACAAACCTCTGCACTCTCTCCGCCTCGGTAGGGAGTATCATAAGTGCATGGAGAGATAACTTAGTAAACCTCGCCTCATAATCGGTCACTGGCATCTGACCCTGCTGGAGCTGCTCAAACTGAAACCTCAACTCTTCCCTCTGGGAGGGTGGAATATACCTGTCCAGGAAGATACGGGTGAACATGTCCCAAGTTATGAGAGGAGAATCTGTTGGTTTGCCAAGAACATAAGACTGCCACCATCTACGGGCTCTGCCCTCTAGCTGAAAAGTAGCAAAGTTTACCCCATGAGACTCCAATATCCTCATGTTGTACAGTCTATCCTTGCACCGATCAATGAAATCGTGGGGATCCTCATGTCATTCACCCCCCAAAGACAGGAGGATGTAGTCTATTCCATCTGTCCAATAGTTTATGAGGATCAACTGCTACAGCTGGCCTGGGCTCAAGTGTAGCTGCTGCCACTGGCTGGGCTCCACCCACGGGTAGTGCACCCTGGGTCTGATATACAGCAGCTGCCTGTCCATGAGCCTGTGCGGTAGGGGTCTGTGCTCCCCTGCCCGCCTGAGATGTGGCTGGGTCTGCCGGAAATAAACCGGCCTGGGTCGTATTGTCCATGAACCGCAGCATACGACCCATAACATCCTGAAATCCCGGTGCAGATGCGAAATCCATTGGAGCTGGCTCTGCCACAGGCACCTCATCATGTTCCTCAACAATGGGGTTCTCTGCTAGACGCACTGGCGGTATAACTGGAACAGTCCTGGGACGTCCTCGCCCTCTACCACGGACTGGAACCCTCCCTCGGCCTCTAGCAACTGGGGGAGTAGCTCTTCCCTGGTCTTGAACCTCATTAGAGCGCGTTCTCACCATCTGTAAGAGAATAAAAGAAGGATATTTAGTACTACATTAATTGTACGATGGAATATGAAGAAAGGTAGTTTCCTTACACCCTATAGCCTCTCGAAGATAAGTACAGACGTCTCTGTACCGATCCGCAAGACTTTATTAGGTCTGCTCATAACTTGTGAGACCCACGTGAACCTAGTGCTTTCATACCATGTTGTCACGACCCAATTGCACCTATAGGTCATGATGGCCCCTAACACTACAGCTAGGCAAGCCAATCAGTAATTTAAAATAACCAAGAAAATAAGCAACTCTTAATTCAACCAATGTGTGTGCCAAGACCTGGTGTCACAAGTGTATGAGCATCTAGTAGATTATACAAAACTCCAAACACTATCTGAAATGAAAATAGACAGAATTATAAATACAAGAAGAGACACTGGTAGCTGCAGAACGGCTCAGAAAGACAGCTCACCACTATGCCTCGGGATGACGTGGATATGTGATGATATGTCCTCCACTAGTACCTGTCTCCGATCCTGCACAAAATGTGCAGCAAGTGTAGTATGAGTACGTAAACAACGTGTACCCAGTAAGTATCAAGCCTAATCTCGAAGTGGTAGAGACGAGATAGGCGACTTTGACACTCACTATGTGTCAATAATAAAAATTGAAATAAAACTAGAGTATCTAAATCAGCATGATTCACAGAATTTACAATAATTTATTTAACCAGCAGAAATAATTAAATTCCTTCAAATGCAACAATCCTCAATATATTAATTGAATTTCTTCAATTCCAATAAATTTCTAATTTATCAATTAGTTTCGCAAGCTGAAATAAACTATCAAAGTATCGTGTAATTATTATTATTAAGCACGATTTTTGCCGAGGTCGTACGACCCGATCCAGAGTATTGTGTACACTGCCGAGGGACGTGCGCTACGATCCATAGATGCATCTATCCTGCCGAGGCGTTCGGCCCGCTCCACAAGAAAGGATGACATTTTCTTATGTATATCCGGAATGAGAGTATATTTATGGACACCTCAAATCTATCCAAATTAATTGTACAACTTCATTAAAATTCATCGGAAACAATTCCGGATAATAATACGTCGACTTAAAATTTTATTCTAAAAAGTCAACAAAAGTCAACGCGGGGCTCAACTCTTGGAACCCAACATAATTTTCATGAAATCCGGACACCCATTCCGATACGATTTTAACCATACCAATTTTATCAAATTCCAATAACAAATCGATCTCCAAATCTTAAATTTAAACCAAGAGGGTTTTCACAATTTTCCAACTAAATTAACCGATTAAATGTTAAAAACAACCATGGATTCGGGTAATTTAACCAATATTGAGTTAAGAACACTTACCCCGTTGTTTTCTCTGAAAATCTCCCGAAAATCGCCTCTTCCCGAGCTCCAATTTAAACTCTCTGGCCGTTGATTTCTTCTACGCGATTGCGAACTTCCTCACGCGATCGTGAAGCACAATTTCAACACTGCCAAAATTAACTCTACGCGATCGCAAATAATGCCACGCGATCGCGATGCACAGAGTTCCCAGCTCTATGCGATCGCATAGAGAAAACGTGTGACCACCACTTCTGCTCCGCTACTCTACGCGATCGCAACCATAGCTACGCATTTGTGAGTCATAACTTCCCAGAGCTACGCGATCGCATCCCTCTTCACGCGATCGCGTAGAACAAAACTCAGCAGCCTCCCAATTAACCCTACGCGATCGAAGATATCCCCACGCGATCGCAGAGAATAAAATTCCACTGCCCAACTAAGCCTACGCAATCGCAGACACATCCACGCGATCGCGTAGAAGGAAAACAGGATCAGATATCAGAAAATTCCAGCAGCTGTTCAAGTCCAAATATTTGATCCGTCAACCATCCGAAACTCACCCGATCCCCTCAGGACCTCAACCAAATATACTAACAAGTCCTAAAATATCATATGAGCTTAGTCGAATTCTTAAATCACCCCAAACCACATCAAAACGATGAATCGCACCCCAAATCAAAATCTATGAACTTTGAACCTTCAAATTCTATATCTTGTGCCGAAACACATCAAATCAATCCGGAATGACTTAAAATTTTGCACACAAGTCATAATATATATAACGAAGCTATTCAAATCTCCAGAATCAGATTCCGGCCCTGATATCAAAAAGTCAACCCCCCGGTCAAACTTTTCAAAAATTCATCTTTCGCCATCTACAGACCTCCAAATAATTTTCCGGACAAGCTCCTAAGTCCAAAATTACCATACGGAGCTATTGACATCATCAAAATTCCATTCCAGAGTTGTTTACTCAAAATTCAACTCTCCGGTCAACTCTTTCCATTTACGCTTCTAAATAAGGATTGTTCTTTTAATTAAATTCCGAATCTTTACTAAATCAAACTCGACCACACCCGCGGGTCATAATAAATATTGTGAAGCTACTCGATACCTTAAGTCACTGAACGGGGCATTAATTCTTAAAATGACAAGTCGGGCTGTTACATTCTCCACCTCTTAAATAAACATTCGTCCTCGAACGTGCTAAAAATTATTCCGAGGTTACCAAATTGATGATTTTTACTTTTACACATATACTCGCGGTTGATCCCACGTTACCGCATTTGAGATAAGCCCGACAACACCATCTCATTTGAGATTATTTCTTTTATCCATATTTGTAAACTTTAAGACTAATTTCTTACACTCTAAACCTTTTCAAAAGTCTTGATTTTCACAACAACGCACGGTATTAGTCTCAACTGGCCATAGCAACTCGTGCCTACGCACATATCAAGTTTCTTGTTAGTGTTGAAGTACTTAAAATTTTTTCTGGGGTGTTTCATTCTTCCCCGCTTAGGATCATTCGCCCTCAAACACATAATATATTTTGTCTCTTCTTTTGCACGTCTCAATCCCCCAAATTTTCACTAACCCCCAAATTTTTCAGAAATTTTTGGCAGAGTCTCCCTGTAATTGGGCATATCCACCTGCCAGAGTAACAACAAAACGACTCCTAACAACACATCCACAACCCAACAAGGCACCACAATGTATACGTCAATAACACTAATCTCAGCATTACAAGCACTGCATTATCATAATGATATCAGAACATGAAGTACATCATATGTATGCTCATCACCACATCCATGGACTTAAAAGTTGTTCATAATTAATTCCAGCGTCATCAATTAATCTCATATTAACCAACACCTCATTTTAAATTTTCACAACACTGATGATAGAATGTGAGGCATGAAGACCTCATAACTATTTACTCGACTTAACGAGTCACATTTAACGCCACCTGGGCACTCGCCTCGTAGGCTAAAACTCAATGTTTACAGCACGAAAATGGCTGAATATGAATAGTAAATATACAAGAATTATCAAATAAGCCTAACAGGCATGACTCCCTATTAATATTGTTGTACAAATTAAATTTCACAAAAGGAGAATTTTAAACTCATAAATATTTCACCACAAGGACCCCATCCTTATATAACTTCCACCGTGGCTTGTATCCCAGTTTAAATATTTCACATCATAAAAATAAATGTGAGGATCTCGTCGTCAACTCTGTATCACAAATATTCTGCACATTGTGCCAACTGAAATTTCAATTTCCTTTCTTTCTTATTTTCAATATATTTCATAAACAGTTTTCACAACCCATAATGAACCCTCATACCGGTAGAGCATATAATTCATAAAAATTAGAATCAATTATTCCAAAACACATTAAACCCACTGTAATAAATAATAAAAATTACTTTTGGACTTATAGCCCTCAATGGTGTACAAAAATAAAATGACAGACACAGGCTCACATATTCAAATCTCCCAACAGGGATACACATATAAGGGGGTCACAAAAATTATGAAACTCACCCATAAGCGGAGCATAATAGGAGGACTCACCTCAATATTTAGAACCAAATCAAATTAAAGGAAAATATCCTTTTATAACAGAATCAGGATCGTACTTGTACGACACCATCTGGTGTATCGGCCTCAGCCAAATCATAGCGATCATATCAACGGGTCGGGCCTCCACCTCTTAGGCGCCCTCTACGTGCCTGTCCTCCATCTCTAACTGACTGTGTACGTGAAGTATTAATTGGAATAAAGCTTGTAGCTTGAGTGCTATGATGAAATCCACCCCTCCCAAGTCTGGGACAATCTTTCATGATGTGCCTAGTATCACCACATTCATAACAACCCCTCTGAGGTTGCAGTTGCTTGTAATGAGTCTGTGCCGGATAACTGGAATAACCATTATAGGAATCCCGTGCCGGTGGTACATCGTATGAACTTACTAGAGCATTCCGAGTAATCTGATGTGCGGACTGAGCTGGCCGACTGCTCGAGCCTCTACTATAATGGGTCCTAGTTAAAGAGTAAAATCCACTGAACCCACCAGATATTCGAAACCTTTTGGCCTCCTTAGACTCCCTTTCCTCGCCTAAAACACCCTCAATCTTTCTCGCAATCTCCACTACTTGTTGAAATGGAGTATCAGTTTGTAATTCTCAAGCCATGCATATTTTAATATCATATTCGAGCCCCTCAATGAATATGCGGACCCGCTCTCTGATTGTAGGAACCAAGATAGGTGCATGACGGGTTATCTCAATGAAACTGATAACATATTCTGACACTGTCATAGTGCCCTGATGCAACCGTTCAAACTCTGTGCGCCACGCATCTCGTAGAGTCTAGGGAACAAACTCTTTCAAGAACATTTCTGAAAATTGAGTCCAAGTTGGTGGTGTTGCATCGGATGGTCTACCTTCTTCATAGATTTGCCACCACCGATACGCTGCGCTTGACAATTGAAATGTAGTAAAGGCAACTCCGCTCACTTCCACAAAACCCATATTGCGGAGAATACGGTGAAAATTTTCTAGAAATCCTTGGGCATCTTATGTAGATGTACCACTGAAAGTAGGTAGACTATACCTCTTAAACCTTTCAAGTCACTTTTGTTCCTCTTCTGATGCCTCTGGACTGACCTCAGGCCGAACCGGAATAACAGGTTGTACCGGTACTACACCCGGAACCTGACCAATGTGAACCTGCTGCTCTGGAGTTATGGTAGGAGTCGAAGCTACTCCCCCAATCTGCGGAATATTTGGTGCAACAGAGATCAATCCCGCCTGGGTTAATCTACCAAACATACTCAGGAACTGTGCCAAAGTCTCTTGAAGTCCGGGGGGTAACAACATGTGCTTCTGGTACCTGTCCCCCAACTGGAGCTACTAGTGGCTCCTCCACTGTTGTTCTGACATGTGCTCTAGCCACGACACGTGCCCTTCCTCGGCCTCTACCTCGACTTCGGCCTCTTGAAGCCCTAGCAGTATGTGCGGATGCCTGCTCAGCTAACCCGGTAGCACGTGACCTCACCATCTGTGAGAGAATAGAGATACAAAGGCTCAAATTCTACAATCAACAAATCCGCACGACATGAATGAAAGAAGTGGAAATTTCCTAACAGTTCTGTAGCCTCTCGAAGATAAGTACAGACGTCTCCGTACCGATTCACAAGACTCTACTAGAGTCGTTCCTGACTCATAGAACCTATGAACCTAGAGCGTTGACACCAACTTGTCATGACCCAAAATCCCACCATATGCGTCGTGATGGCACATAGCCTCTAAGACTAGGTAAGCCGATTTCAATTACATTTTTGAAGTCATTTGTTTTTGAATTAAATAAGTAATCAAAACTAACTGCGGAACAAATATGAATATACAACCTCCCTTGACTGGTAATACTGAGTCACGAACTCTAATTGAATACATGATATGATCACGAGGACCGAATATGCAATATTGTTTGATTAAAATTAACAGTACAATGAAATGAGAAGACTCAAAGGGACTGGGACGACCAAGAAACTCTACCTTGAATCCTTACGATCCCGCTTTAATTCTTCTCAAGTCCGATGCCTCCAATACCTGGCTCTGCACAAAAATGTGCAGAAGTGTAGTATGCGTACACTACGGTCGGTACCCAGTAAGTATCAAGACTAACCTCAGTGGAGTACAGACGAGGTACAGTCAAGACACTCACTAGTCTAATAGCATGTGCAACATAATATACAAAATAATATGAAACAAATAACAATAAGGGCAACATAAAACAACTAGTGATATGCACATCAGACAATAAGAACACCATTAATATCGCTCAAAAATTAATAATTACAATTACACCCAATTAAATCAAATCCTTCAAATAAATGTCTTTCACATATAATTCTTCCACACAATGTGTACAACACCCCAAAAACAATCAACAAAGATAGAAATTACTCAGCATAAAGCAAAGTCTTCATTAATCCAAATTCTCAATAATTATATAAACACCTCTTCTTAAACTCATTTAATTAATTATTTGCAAAGGGAAAATCCATAATGAAATTAAATTCCAATAATTATCAAACAAACAAATTCATGAAGTTACATAAATAATCAAGTAACAATCACATCAAATTGTCATATAACAACAGATTCAACAACAAAGATTTAGGCAATACAAATGGATGATTAAATATATGCCAACAATTATCCAATTTACTACACAATATGCCTAAGACTTTATCTAAATGAATTTTGTACATATAAACCTGAGTACGTACTCGTCACCTCGCGTACACGGCTTTTCACATTTCACATATGGCACATAAGACTCGATGCCTAAGGGGTAATTCCCCCACTCGAGGTTAAGCAAGACACTTACCTTTTTGAAGTTAGGCCGATATTCCAAAATAACCTTCTTGCTTTAATTGACCTCCGGACAGCTCAAATCTATCCAAATTAATTGTACAACTTCTTTAAAATTCATCGGAAATAATTCCGGATAATAATATGTCGACTTAAAAATTTATTCCAAAAAGTCAACAAAAGTCAGCGCGGGGCTCGCCTCTCGGAACCCGACATTATTTTCATGAAATTCGAACACCCATTCCGATACGAGTTCAACCATACCAATTTTATCGAATTCCAATAACAAATCGACCTCCAAATCTTAAATTTAAACCAAGAAGGTTCTCACAATTTTTCCAACTAAATTCACCGATTAAATGTTACAAACAACCATGGATTCAGGTAATTTAACCAATATTGAGTTAAGAACACTTACCCCGTTGTTTTCTCTGAAAATCTCTCGAAAATCGCCTCTTCCCGAGCTCCAATCCGTCAAAAATGGAAAATGGGAAGAAGTCCCATTTTCAGAAGTTAAACGCTCTGCCCAGTGATTTCTTCTACGCGATCGCGAACTTCCTCACGCGGTTGCGAAGCATAATTTCAACTCTACGTGATCGCTAACAATGCCACGTGATCGCGATGCACAGAGTTCCCAGCTCTATGCGATCGCAGCTCTCTTCACGCGATCGCATAGAGAAAACGCATAACCACCACTTCTGCTCCATTACTCTACGCGATCGCAACCATAGCTACGCATTCGCGAGTCACAACTTCCCAGAGCTATGCGATCGCATCCCTCTTCACGCGATCGCGTAGAACAAAACTCAGCAGCCCCCCCAATTAACCCTACGCGATCGCTGATATCCACACGGGATCGCAGAGAAAAAAATTCCACTGCCCAACTAAGCCTATGCGATCGCAGACACATCCACGCGATCGCGTAGAAGGAAAACAAGATCAGATATCAGAAAATTCCAGGAGCTGTTCAAGTCCAAATTTTTTATCTTTTAACCATCCTAAACGCACCCAAGCCCCTCAGGATCTCAACCAAATATACCAACAAGCCCTAAAATATCATACGAGCTTAGTCGAATTCTCAAATCACCTCAAACAACATCAAAACGACGAATTGCACCCCAAATTAAAATCTATGAACTTTAAACTTTCAAATTCTATATCTTGTGCCGAAACACATCAAATCAATCAGTAATGACTTCAAGTATTGCACACAAGTCATAATTGACATAACAAATATATTCAAACTTCCAGAATCAGATTCCACCCCCGATATAAAAAAGTCAACCCCCCGGTCAAATTTTCCAAAAATTCGTCTTTCGCCATTTCAAGCCAAATTCCTCTACAGACCTCCAAATAATTTTCCGAACATGCTCCTAAGTCCAAAATCATCTTACGGAGCTATTGACATCATAAAAATTCCATCCCGGAGTCTTTTACTCAAAAGTCGACTCTCTAGTCAACTCTTTGCATTTAATCTTCTAAATAAAGATTGTTCTTTTAATAAAATTCTGAATCTTCTGTAAATCAAACTTGACCACACCCGCGGGTCATAGTACATATTGCGAAGCTTGTCGAGACCTTAAGTCACTGAACGAGACGTTAATTCTTAAAACGACAAGTCGGGTCGTTACATGTAGCCCGGGTTAAACATATCAAATCACATTAAACCGCGAGGATCCCATCCTTAATTCTGAATAAAAAGTACTTTGCACATTGTGCCAACTAAAATTTTCCATTTTATTTTTGATAAATTTTGTGAAACAATTTCACAACATATAATGAACCCCCATACCGGTAGGGCATATAATTCATAAAATTGTAATCAATTATCCCAAAATTACATCAAAACTCACCGTAATGAGTAACAAAAGGTCACTTTTAGCCTCATAGCTCTCAATAGTGATCAAAACAGAATGATAGACACTGTTATCGCCATAGAATCTCCCAACCGGGGTAAACACAAAAGTAGATTACAGAATTACGAAGCTCTCCCATAAGTGGATCATGATAGAAGGACTTGCCTCAATACATAGAACCATATCAAATTAAGGAAAATATTCCTTTATAACAAATCAAGATTGTACTAGTAACGATAACATCTGGTGTATCGGCCTCAACCAATTCATAGCAATTATATCAACGGGTTGGGCCTCCCTCTCTAGGGCGCCCTCTACCCGCCTGTCCTCCACCCCTAACTGACTATGCACTTGGAGTATTAACTGGAATAAAGCCTTTAGCTTGAGTGTTTTGATGGAATTCGTATCTCCCAAGTCTGGGACAATCTCTCATGATGTGCCTAGTATCACCACACTCATAACAACCCTTCTAAGGTCGCCGCTGCTCGTACTGAGTCTGTGCCGAATAACTTGAATAACCACTGTAAGAACCCCATGATGGTGATGCATTAAAAGTATTAACTGGAGCATTACGAGTACTCTGAATTGTGGATTGGGCTGACCGAATGCCCGGGCCTCCGCCATGGTGAGTTATAACTGCAGAGTTCCGAGACCTTTTGGTCTCCTTAGACTGCTTTTCCTCACTTTGAGCACCTTCTAACATTTTGGCAATCTCTACTACTTGCTGAAATGGAATGTCAGTCTGCAACTCTCGAGCCATACATATTTTAAAATCATAATCGAGCCCTTAATGAATCTGTGAACTTGCTCTCTAACTGGAAGAACCAAGATAGGTGCATGACGGGCTAACTCACTGAACCTGATAGCATATTCTGACACCATCATGGTGCCCTGATGCAATCGTTCAATGATAAAACACGGGTCTCAACCCACTTTCATATTTTCGTCAGACGGATCGCAGCCCACTTTCATATTTTCAGGGCACCCGTGCCCATATTTCTATCAAAATCGTACAGACAACTCACGTGCCAATAATAAAAATCATCATATTTTCCCCGGCACCTCGTGCCCACATTTCATATCTGTTGCGGCGTGCAACCCGATCCCATATAATATTAATCATACCTGTTGCGGTGTGCAACCCGGTCCCATATAACATAATCCACCTGGTAATAGCCACATGCTCACAATTCCAACATAGATAAGATTCTTATCAAGTTTATCGAAACAACAAGACAAGTTGCACAAGATATAAAAATAAACACAAGGAAAATCACAACATCAAATGAAAATCATCCCTGATAATATCCACCCTTATCTCTCATATAGCCACCCTTATCACTCCTATAATAGCCTCCCTTATTCCTCCGCCCTGACAATATTAAGAGCCACCCTTATCGCTCATATAGCTACCTTTATCGCTCCATTTAATAGCCTCCCTTATCGCTCCGCCTAGACAATATCCCAACACACATAACAACAGTGAAATGCCACCCTTATGCCCGCATAATGTAAATATTGGAATGCTACCCTTATACATCGCATAACAATTACCCGAATCACACAACAATTCACACATAATATTATCACAACAGCACCACATCATCAACTCGTATTTACAAATTGCCCGTAGGCCACAACATTTCCAAAGGTACAACAAAGAAAATTAATTTCACAACAGATAGTCCACGGCTCAACACAATGTATATAAAATTTCAAAAACAACAAGGATGGAAAAATAATTCAGCATAGGACAATGCCTTATTTGATCCAAATTTTAGATAAATATATAAACGCCTCAATCTAAACTTATTGAATTAATAATTTGAAGATGAAAAATCCATAATTTGATTATTTCCCAGAAATATCAAATCAACAAACACACGAAATTCACATAAAAATCCAAGTGGCAATCACACCAAATTTTCATATAAAATACAAACTCGACAAACAAGGAATGAGGTATAACAAATCAAGAATTTACTAAGTTCCAACAATTTTCCAATTTAATATATAAGGGCATCTACGAAATTCAACTAATATAATTTGCACATATAAAGCAAGTACGTACTCGTCACTTCGCGTACATGGTTTTCAATTACACAATTTTCACATAAGACTCAATGTCTAAGGGGTAATTGTAAGGACCCGACTTGTCATTTTAAAAATTTACGCCCGATCAGTAACTTAAGGTCTCGAGCAACTTCGCAATATATATTATGACCCGCGGGTGTGGTCGGGTTTGATTTACTAAAGATTTGGAACTAAATTAAAAGAACAGTTCTTATTTAGAAGTTTAAATAGAAAGAGTTGACCGGAGAGTTGACTTTTGAGCAAACGACTCTTGAATGGAATTTGATGATGTCAATAGCTCCGTATAGTAATTTTGGAATTAGGAGCGTGTCCGAAAAATTATTGGAGGTTCGTAGTGGAATTAATCTTGAAATGCCGAAAGTTGAGTTTTTGGAAGTTTGACCGGCGGGTTGACTTTTAGATATCGAGGTCAGAATTTGATACCGAAAATGGGAATAGCTCCATTACATCAATTATGACTTGTGTGCAAAATTTGAAGTCATTCCGGATTGATTTGATACGTTTCGGCGCAAAATATAGAAGTTGGAAGATTTAAAAACTTATAATTCAATTCGATACGCGATTCATAATTTCGGCATTGTTTGACGTGGTTTGAAGCCTCGACTAAGTTTGTATTGTATGTTGGGACATGTTGGTATAATTAGTTGAGATCTCGGGGGCCTCGGGCGGGTTTCAGATGGTTAAACGGATCAAAATTTGACTTGAAGGAACTGTTGGAAATCTGCCACTAGTGTCATCGCATCTGCGATGAAATTGATCGCAGATGCGCAATCGCAGATATGAGATTTAAGTCACAGAAGTGAAAGGAAAAGTCCTAGGTAGTGGTTGCAGGTACGAAAAAAATCCCCCGCCTGCGTGATCGCAGAAGCGGGCAGAGAAGGCGCATAAGCGGAGGGGCATCGCAAGTGCGTGTGAGGCATCGCAGAAGCGATTCCTGCAGAAGCGGAAAAGCTTCCGCAAATGCGATGGTCGACTGGGCAGTGCATTTCCGCAGAACCGAGAATTTTCTCGCAAAAGCGAGCTCGCAGGTGCGACTAAAATGTCCGAAGGTGCGAAACTGGGCAGAAGCATACGGATTGAACTTGGTCATTTTTGGCATTTCGTTTTGGAATTTGTGGAGCTCAGATTTGGGCGATTCTGGAGGGATTCTTCACAAGCTTGGTTGGGGTAAGTATTCTATATCCTAAAGTGTTTATATTTCTTGAATCCATGATTATATTCATCATTTAATTCAGATTTAAATGGACGAAATCAAAATTTTTGTAAAATCTTCCAAAAACAAAAATTTAAGATTTGGAGGTCGAGTTGTTATTGGAATTAGGTAAAATTGGTATGGTTGATCTCGTATCGGAATGGCTGTTTGGGTTTCATGAAAAAGTTTGTCGGGTTCCGAGGGACGAGTCCTGCGTTGACTTTTGTTGACTTTTTAGAATAAAATTTTTAGTAGACGTATTATAATCCGAAATTATTTCTGATGAATTTTAATGAAGTTATGAAATTAATTTGAATAGATTTGAGCTATCAGGAGGTCAATTCAAGCAAAAAGGCAATTTTGAAATACCGACATAACTTCAAAAAGGTAAGTGTCTTGCTTAACCTCGAGTGGGAGAATTTCCCCTTAGGCATTGAGTTTTATGTGCAAATTGTATAATTGAAAACCATGTACGCGAGGTAATGAGTACGTACTTGGTTTATATGTACAAATTTCATTGATTAAAAATCTTTAGACGCCCTTATGTATTAAATTGAAAATTATTGGCACTTATTAAATCCTCTAATTGTCATGCCTAGATCCTTGTTTGTTGAAATTGTTTTTACATGATGATTTGGTGTGATTGCCATATTGATTTTTATGTGAAATATTATTTTGTTGAGTTGTTCACTTCCGGATAATTTGTTAAGATTTTCGTGCACATTATGGTCGAGCCATGGGCTCTTTATTGTGGAAAATAAGGTATTGTTGATTTTTATGGCAAGTTGTGATATTTGAGCACTTGATGTGCAATCTGTGATAATTTGTAATATTTGAGCACTTGATGTGCAATTTGTGATAAGTTGTAATAATTGAGCAGTTAATGTGCAATATGTGATAAGTTGTAATAATTGAGCACTTGATGTGCAATCTGTGATATGTTGTAATATCTGAGCACTTGAGGTGCCGTTTATTAGATGTGATTTTGGCACATTATATTGTGGGAGTTATGTTCGGGTATTTGCACGAGGTTTCTGCCGTGCTATTATTACTATTGATTTATGCATATGCGGCGTGACAAGGCGGGATATATATATATATATATATATATATATATATATATATATATATATATATATATATATATATATATATGTGTGTGTGTGTGTGTGTGTGTGTGTGTGTGTGTGTGTGTGTGTGTGTGTGTGTGTGTGTGTGTGTGTGTGTGTGTGTGTGTGTGTGTGTGTGTGTGTGAGAGAGAGAGCGGGCATTTAATTTACTATTGCACATGTGGCGAGACAAGGTGGGCTATGTCGGGGATTGAATTGTGATGACTTGTGATGGCCTGGGGGCATTGTTGTTGTTGCATATTTACTTTTGGGACTACGAGACGGTATCTCGGGAGTGCATTTGTTGACATTCTCTGTGGTTGCACTTGTCTTCGGTTATATTTGTATTTCCGTGATAGGTAAATTGTTGTGTTCTTTTGTGATGTAATATTTGATTCTATTATGTGTTTGTATCCCTTGTTGTAATGTGTTGGATTTGGCTCTTGTACGAGACTTTGAGGATTTGTGGTTCTAGTCTTTATTAGTTTTCAAGGTTAAGTTGTTTTGAATAAAAGGAATTGTTGTGTGCTTAAGTTCTTATAAGTTTTACATCCAAATCAGCAACTATCAAGTGCTTCATTTTAATTGAAATGTTATTTTCTTCACCCAAATAATTTCTAAAATAAATTTATTTCTTTGTTGATTTTCTTACTTGATTTAAAAAATTTAAACTTACTTTGTCGGAAATAAATTGATCGAGTGGATCTTATATGCATTGATAATGATATTTGGCAAGCGAATTATCCGTGCAGTTGTGATATGAAATGAAGGCACGAGGTGCCGGGAAAATATGATGATTTAATTATAGGCACGAAGTGCCATGGAAATATGAAAATGGGTTGAGACCTGTAATTGTATGATTATGAAATGAAGTGTCACGTGGTGACTTTTTAATTGAAAGAATTATATTCAAAATATTTATTTAGAAGGATTTTTATTCAAAAAGATTTATTTAAAAGAATTACATTCGAAAGGTATTTATTTGAATAAATTATATTTGACAGCGATTTATTTATTCGGAAGAATTATATGTGAAAGATATTTATTTGAAATACTTGATTTAATTGGGTGTACTTATATTCATAAATTGTTGAGTGTTATTAATAATGTTCTTGTTGCCGTTATTGTTATTTGTTTCCTATTATTTTGTATATGTTATTGCACATGCTATTAGACTAGTGAGTGTCTTGACTGTACCTCGTCCCTACTCCACTGAGGTTAGTCTTGATACTTACTGGGCATTGCTGTGGTGTACTCATTCTACACTTCTGCACAGTTTTGTGCAGATTCATGTATTGGAGATATCAGACTCAGACATAATTAGAGTTGGTATCGTAATGAGTCAAGGTAGAGATGCTTGGTCGTCGCAGTCCCTTGGAATCTTTTCATTTCAATCTACTATTAAATTTTAATCAAATAGTATTGTATATTCGGTCCTCGTGAATATTTTATGTATTCAGTTAGAGTTCGTGACTCAGTACTACCAGTCTTGGGAGGTTGTATGTTCATATTTGTTCCGCTATTAGTTTTGATTACTTATTTAATTTTAAAACAAAATGGCTTCAAAATATAATTGAAATCAGATTACCTAGTCTTAGAGACTAGGTGCCATGACGACGCCTGTGGTGGGATTTTGGGTCGTGACAAGTTGGTATCAGAGCTCTAGGTTCATAGGTTCTACGAGTCACGAACGAGTTTAGTAGAGTCTTGCGGATCGGTACAGAGACGTCTGTACTTATCTTCGAGAGGCTACAGAACTGTTAGAAAATTTCACTTTTTTCATTCCTCATCGTGCGACATTTATTCAGCTTGAAGCATATATCTTATGTTCTTTTGCATCCACTCGTGTATGAAATTGCGCACTCGGTATCAACTATGCGCCATTGGTTCGTGATACTATAGAGGGGTTATAAGAGAGCCAGGGTTGCTCAACTATTTTTTTACAACGTGTCATCCAAATAAGTTGTGCACATTGGGGTGCAGCAGGTTCTGACATCTGGTTGGTAAGTATGATATTAAGAAGGTTTAATTAATTACCTAATCATCATAATTGTGGTAGGGTCACGAGGTGGATGTAGATCTGAAATAGTTGGTGGTATTAAAGACTATGTAGTTCGTATGGGATTTCTATTTAGTGAAGGGTACGTACGCAACCAAGGCACTAGAGGAAGCGAGTTTAACTATCACGAGGATGATATGCGCCAAATAAATGGTTTGAGATGTCTTATGACCGGATTCGTACGAGCGATGATGGTTAGTATTATGGATCATCAGAATGTGCCTTTTGGATTCACGCCAAGTAAGGGGAGTCCACTATCAACGATCAGATTATGGGGTCATTTGTTATATCGGTTTTGGCCTGAGATGTATTTATGTGGTATTGAAAGGTTCTCTGAAATTTGTATATGATTAAGTGCTGAGATTGGTATGGGATGATGCTGGGACTTGCGATATTCCCACTTCCTTAATAATTCTACATTTCAGTACCAGCGAGGTCACAAATATAATTTCAGAATACTCGGGGTGCTACAGTAAGTTCTTTTAATGCACCACCGGCACGGGGTTCCTATAATGGTTATTCCAGTTATCCGGCAAAGACTCAGTATGAGCAGCCGAACCCGCAGAGGGGTTGTTATGAGTGTGGTGATGCTAGGCACATCATGAGAGATTGTCCAGACTTGGGAGGGGTGGATTTCACCAGAGCACTCAAGCTACAAGTTTTATTCCAGTTAATACTCCATATGCACAGTCAGCTAGAGGTGTAGGACATGCGGGTAGTGGGCGCCTAAGAGGTGGAGACCCGACCCGTTGATATAATCGTTATTATTTGGCCGAGGCCAATACACCAGATGGTGTCGTTACAGGTACGATCCCGATTTTATTATAAAAGGATTTTTTTTTAAATTTTATTCGGTTATGAATATTGAGGTGAGTTCTCCTATTATTCTCCACTTATGGGTAAGCTTCGTAATTTTGTGATCCACTTATATGTTTATCCTAGTTGGGAGATTTGAAGATGTGAGCCCGTGTCTGTCATTTTTATTTTTGGGCACCATTGAGGACTATAAGTCCAAAAGTAACTTTTATTATTCTTTACAGTGGGTTTGATGTGTTTTGGAATAATTGATTCCAATGTTATGAATTATATGCCCTACCGGTATGAGGGTTCATTATGTGTTGTGAAAATTGTTTATGAAATATATTGAAAAGAAGAAAGAAAGGAAATTGAAATTTCAGTTGGCACAATGTGCAAAATACTTGTGATTCGGAGTTGAGGATGAGATCCTCGCATTTTATATATGATATGAAATATTTAAACTGGGCTACAAGCTGCGGTGGAAGTTATATAAGGACGAGGTCTTTCTGGTGAAATATTAATGAGTTTAAAATTCTCCATGTGTGAAGTTTAAATTGTACTATAGTACTAAAAGGGAGTCATGCCTGTTAGGCTTATTTGATAATTTTTGTATATTTTCTGTGCATATTCAGCCATTTTCGTGCTGTAAACATTGAGTTTTAGCCTATAAGATGAGTGCCCAGCTGGCATTAAATGTGACTCATTAATCCGAGTAAGTAATCATGAGGTCTTCATGCTTCACATTCTGTTGTCAGTGTTGTTCAAATTCGAAATGAGGTGGTGGTTAATATGAGATTAATTGATGATGATGGAATTAATTATGAACAACTTTTAAGACTAGAGATGTGGTGATGAGCATACATATGATGTGCTTCATGTTCTGATATCATTGTGATAATATAGGGCTTGTAATGTTGAGATTGGTGTTATTGATATATACATTATGGATGTATTGTTAGGAGTTGTTTTGGTATTACTCTGGCAGGTGGATAGGCCCAATTACAAGGGAGACTCTACCGAAATATCTAAAAAATTTGGGAGTTAGAAAAATTTGGGAGATTAAGACGTGCGAAAGAAGAGATAAGTTATGTTATGTGGTTGAGGGCGAATGATCTTAAGCGAGGGAGAATGTAACACCTCAGAAATTTTTTGAAGTACTTCAACACTATCAAGAAGGTTGATGTGTGCGTAGGCACAATTTGCTACAGCTGGTTGAGACTAACACTGTGTCTTGATGCAGGGAATTTGAAATTTAATTGGAGTATAAGGAATTGGCTTAAAGGTTTATAAGTGTGAATAAAAGAAATAATCTCAAATGAGATGGTGTTGTCGGGCTAATATCAAATGCGGTAGCGTGCAATCAACCGTGAGTTTATGTGTAAAAGTAAAATCATCAATTTGGTAACCTCAGAATAATTCTTAGAACGTTCGAGGATGAACGTTTGTTTAAGAGGTGGAGAATGTAACGACCCAACTTGTCATTTTAAGAATTTACGCCCGATCAGTGACATAAGGTCTCGAGAAGCTTCGCAATATGTATTATGACCTGCGGGTGTGATCGAGTTTGATTTACTGAAGATTCTGAATTTAAATAAAAGAACAATTCTTATTTAGAAGCTTAAATGGAAAGAGTTGACCGGAGAGTTGACTTTTGAGCAAACGACTCCTGAATGGAATTTTGATGATGTCAATAGCTCAGTATGGTGATTTTAAACTTAGGAGCGTGTCCGTAAAATTATTTGGAGGTCCGTAGTGGAATTAATCTTGAAATACCGAAAGTTGAATTTTTGGAAAGTTTGATCGGGGGGTTGACTTTTTGATATCTAGATCGGAATCCGATTCCGAAAATGGGAATATCTCCATTACGTCAATTATGACTTGTGTGCAAAATTTGAAGTCATTCCGGATTTATTTGATACATTTCGGCGCAAAATATAGAAGTTGGAAGATTTGAAAACCTTATAATTCAATTCGATGCGCGATTCGTAATTTCGGCATTGTTTGACGTGGTTTGAAGCCTCAACTAAGTTCGTATTGTATGTTGGGACATGTTGGTATAATTAGTTGAGGTCTCGGGGGCCTAGGGCGAGTTTCGGATGGTTAAACGGATCAAAATTTGACTTGAAAGAACCGTTGGAAATCTGCTAGTGGTGTTATCGCATCTGCGATGAAATTGATCGCAGATGCGCAATCGCAGTTGCGAGATTTAAGTCGCAGAAGCGAAAGGAAAAGGCCTAGGCAGTGGTCGCAGGTGCGAAAAAAATCCCCCATCTGCATGATCGCAGAAGCGGGCAGAGAAGGCGTAGAAGCAGAGGGGCATCGCAGGTGCGTGTGAGGCATCGCAGAAGCGATTCCCACCGAAGCGGAAAAGCTTCCCCAAATGCGATGGTTGACTGGGCAGTGTACTTCTGCAGAAGCGAGAATTTCTCGCAAAAGCAAGCTCGCAAGTGCGACTAAAATGTCCGCAGGTGCGAAACTGGGCAGAAACATAAGGATTGAACTTGGTCATTTTTGGCATTTCGTTTTGGAATTTTTGGAGCTCGGATTTGGGTGATTCTGGAGGGATTCTTCACAAGCTTGATTGGGGTATGTGTTCTATATCCTAAATTGTTTATATTTCATGAATCCATGATTATATTCATCATTTAATTCGTATTTAAATGGAAGAAATCAATTTTTTTGTAAAATCTTCCAAAAACAAAAATTTAAGATATAGAACACTAGTTGTTAATGGAATTCGATAAAATTGGTATGCTTGAACTCGCATCGGAATGGGTGTTCAGATTCCGTGGGACGGGCCCCGCGTTGACTTTTGTTGATTTTGTTTAGGTCGATACTTATCTTTTTGAAGGTTAGGCAAGATACTTACCTTTTTGAAATTAGGTCGATATTCCAAAAAAGTCTTCTTGCTTGAATTGACCTCCGGACAGCTCAAATCTATCCAAATTAATTGTATAACTTCATTAAAATTCATCGAAAATAATTTCGGATAATATAACGTAGACTTAAAAATTCACATAAACTATATCAACAAAAGTCAACGCGGGGCCCGCCTCTCGGAACCCGACAGAATTTTTACGAAATTCGAATACTCATTCCGATATGAGTTAAATCATACCAAATTTATCAAATTTTGATAACGAATCGACCTCCAAATCTTAAATTTTTGTTTATGAAAGGTTTTGCAAAAATCCCATTTTCTTCCAATTGATTCACTAATAAAGGATGAAAATAATCATGGAATCATGAATATAATGAAAACTAAGTAAGAAGCACTTGCCCCAATCAATTTGGTGAAATCCTTTCAAAACTCGCCCAAATTCGAGTTCCAAAAATGTTGAAATGAGCTAAAAAATGAAACTGCTCAATAAAAACCCATTTCCCGTCACTAAGATTCCATTTTCGTCACTAAAAGTCCATTTTCTGCCACTAAAGGTCCGCACCAGAACCTGCTTGCTCCATCAATTAAATATTTCACTAAAAAGGCTCTAACTCCATCATACGAACTCGGAATTCGACGATTCTTGTTCCTATGAGTCACAAATAATAGTACAAACCTAGTCATTTAATCGAAACTCAATTCGGAGCTCATTTGTTTAATGCAATACCAATTTCGCTTGTTAATAAATAATTAACTCATGTTTCGCGGTAAAACCCCAATCACGACTTGATGAAATTAGGCCAAACATTCCAGATCATTACTATAATTCATTCTCAAACTCTCGGAAGTTTCAAAATCAAATTTCGATCTCTAGAACTAAAAATGGACCTTTAGATCATTACATGTTTATGCTCAAAACACCAAACTATTCCAAAAACTCTTCCCAGAAGCCCTGTAGTCTATCAACCATACGTTTTTACCCAACTCCAACTGCCAAATAAATTTATGAAAACTAGATACAAAGGGTTACAACTTTCATATTTTGATAATTTTCATATTTCTTATAGATTTTGAGATATAAGCTTCCAAAGTCAGCTCTGCGCATCAGAAATGTAACGACCCGATCGGTCGTTTTGAGTATTACAAACCTGTTTCCCCATTTACTGCTCAAATTAGGATTTACAGTTGTTGTGTGACTTGCCGGGGCAATTGGTTCGGGTCCGGTGAGGTTTTGGAATGAATTGGAACACTTAGTTCTAAGGTTTAAAGCTTAAGTTAAAATAATAACCGGATATCGATTTATGTGTAAACTACCTCAGAATTTAATCCTGATGATTCCAATAGCTCCATATGGTGATTTTGGACATAGAAGCATGTCCGAAAAATTATTTGGAGGTCCGTAGTGGAATTAGGCTTGAAATGCCGAAAGTTGAATTTTTGGGAAGTTTGACCAGGGGGTTGACTTTTTGATATCGAGGCCGGAATACGATTTTGAAAATTGGAATAGCTTCGTTATTTCATTTATGACTTGTGTGCAAAATTTGAAGTCATTCCGGATTGATTTGATGTATTTCGGCACAAGATATAGTTGTGCAAAATGTGGTTTCAGACCATTTCTAGGCCATTTTTAGTTGTTGGTTTCTGCCTACAGAGGTGTGCATCGCGATCGCGAACATTTGGTCGCGTTCGCGAAGAGCAAACAGTAGTTTGGAACCTTGAGAATCGCGATCACGGAAGCTCTTTCGCGATCACGTAGAACGAAATCTATGTTGCACTAATCCGACTTTGGAAGCTTATATCTCACAATCTATAAAGAATTTGGAGAGGATCCAAAGATTAAAGTTGTAGCCGTTGAAGTCTAGTTTTCAGAAATGTAAACCAGTTGTCATTTGGAGTTGTGTACAAAATGTTATGGTAGATACACTATAGGCTGTCCGGGAAGAGTTTGGAAATCTCCGTTGCACAGGGCTAACTTTGAAAGCTTATATCTAGAAATATGTAAGGAATTGAGAGATGAGAAACAAATGCAAGTTATAGTCCTTGGTGTCTAGTATTCAGAAAGTTAACCAATTGCAATTTGGAGTTTTGTAGAAAAAGTTATGACCATTATACTAGATGTTGTCCGGAAGTGCTGGGAATTTGTTCTTCGCGATTGCGAAAGGAAAATTTTGGGCTGAAAATTTTTGTGCTTCGCAATCGCGAAGAGTAAATGCCTAGACAAAAGATATATTTTAAGGTTTCGGCCATTTTAACACATTTGGAGCTATGGAGCTCGGATTGAAGCGATGTTTGAGGCAATTTTCACTATATGGATTGGGATAAGTAATTCTAACTCGGTTTTGGTTAAATTACACGAATCTATTATTGTTTTTATCAACAAATTAGTGTTTTGGGTTGAAAATAGTAGAAACATTCATAGACTTTAATTGAGGATTTGAAGGCCGAGTTGTGGTCGGATTTGAGTAATTTTGGTATGGTTGGACTCGTGGTTGAATGGGGGTTCAGATTTTATGAGCTTTATCGGATTTCGAGACGTGGGCCCCACGGGTGATTTTTGGGGTGTAATTTCGATTTTTTGGAAAATATTAGTATTTTGATATGGAATTAATTCCTATAATTTTGTGAGCTGAAATAAATTAATTGTGACTAGATTCGAGCCGTTTGGAAGTTATACGCGCAGAATAGAATTTCTGGAGCATTGCTTAGCTTGCTCGACATTGGATTTGGCTTGTTCGAGGTAAGTAACTCTTCTAATCTTGGAGCTGGGGATATGAAGCTTGAATATATGTATTATGTGAATTGTTGGGAGGTGGCACACATGCTAGGTGACGGGCGTGTGGGCGTGCACTGTAGAAATTATGACATAATTATTTCTGTGGAATTTTGTAGTTAAATAATCTTGCCATTTTCTATGCGATTTTATGTGTTAAATAAATTGAGCTGAAAAGCATATTAAAAATTATGTTGAGGCTATGTGCCAGTATTATTGGGACCCACAAAGGTCATAGTTGTGAATTATTTGTTTTAAATTGAAAATTATACTCAATCATATTCATGTCATTATATATCATATCTCAGTCTCTGTTATTATTTATTGATACATCATATCATCATTTTAGGGCAATTCTCATGATATTGTGAGCCCATGAGAGAGAGACTGGAGAGATTGATGACTGAGGGAGGCCGAGGGCCTGATTGTGAGGATAGTTTTGGGATCGGGTTGCACGCCGCAGCAGGCCATGTTGCCTTTATATATATTATTACTATTATATGGATCGGGGTTGCCCGCCTGCAGCAGGCCTTATTGGCTTGTTATTGCATTTGAGTTAGCCGTGCAACACGTGAGTTGGCTGTGCGGATCCTTATTGGCTTATTATTGCACGTAAGTTGGCCGTGCAGCACGTGAGTTGGCCGTGCGGATCCTTATATTATTATTGCACGTGAGTTGGCCGTGCATCACGTGAGTTGGCCGTGCGGATCCAGATACTTATATTATGGCACGTGAGTTGGCCGTGCAGCACATGAGTTGTTCGTGCTTATAGCGCTTGGGCTGTAGGAGCCCCTCATGAGTCTGTACACCCTAGTGAGCGCAGTCGACTATAAACATGGATCGGGCTGCACGCCGCAACAGGTATTGTATAGCACTGAGTGATTGAGTGTGCTGAGCATAGTGAGAGAGAATGCGAGACAGTGAGATTGAGTACTTTGAGAGTGTGAGTACATGAGTACAATTTTTGAGATACATTGCATTAACATGCACACATGACATATATGTATAAAGATGTATTTTTCTCATGCTGTATGGTATCACATTATTCATGATATCTCACACATGCTGACAGACGGGCATAGTGATGCATTTGTTTTACACTGGTTATTTGGGAAAGAAAATGAGATATTTTATTTATTATTGAAAGGATTTTGGAAAAAATTAATGTTCTTAAATTATTTATATTTTTGGCAATTTCGGCAAACGATTTGGGTTTTCACTGATGTATTTGAAAGGAAGAACTATTAATTTTGAAATCATGATTTGGCTAAGCATTTTATCTCTGTGTTTCTTCTGGGTTTTCTCTAGGTTTGTTACTTACTTAGTACATGGGATCGGTTGTACTGATACTACACTTCTACACATTTAGTGCAGATGTCGGCTGTTGTTGTTACTGTGCTCGACGGTTGCGGGATCTGAAGATGTACCTGCGTTCCTGTTGTAGCTGCCTCTTGTTCAGGGTAGCCTTAGATTTATAAAAGCTCTGTTTATGTATTATTCAAACAGACTATGTATTTATTTTATTTCCGCTTTGTACACTCTATTCTTAGAAGATCATGATTTGTACTACCAGTTCTTGGAAAAAGGTATTGGTTTTAGATATTTTCTTTTAATTAATTGCCTCGTTAATTTCATTGGATTCAGATAGTTGGTAATTGGCTTACCTAACGGGTTGGGTTAGGTGTCATCACGACTAGTTGGATTTTGGGTCGTGACAAGGTGGTATCAGAGCTCTAGGTTCATAGGTTCTACAAGTCATGAGCAAGTGTCTAGTAGAGTCTTGCGAATCAGTATGATGACGTCCATACTTATCTTCGAGAGGCTACAGGGCATTAGGATATATACTTCCCATATTTCTTTCCTTATCGTGCGGGATTGATTCAGCTTGGGACATAAATCTTTGAATTTCCTTCCACGTATTCATATGCGCACATGAGCGCTCGGTATCAGTTATATATCGCCGGCTTGTGATTTCAGGGATGATGTGCGAGATGAGAATTCTATGTTTTGGTGATGGGCCAGTCTGGAGGACTTGAGGCCATGGTTAGACTGCAGTTTAAGCTCGATAACTTCAGTTATAACTTGTACAATTGGACTCATATGTCCGATAATGACCCTACAGTGGAATTTGTGGCTCGATGAGCGGTGGAATGGCGGTATGATGGGTATGATGTGACCACGGCGGGATGTGTTTAGACGATTTGAATGTGACGAGAAGTGTTTCCTTGAAATGTAAAGAAATGACCATTGGGTGCTTGATTTTCGTTTTAATGTGACGTACAGTCTCGAGTATGAATATTTTGAAGGATCTTTCATATTATTAAATTTTGGGCTAAATTAAATTCTCATATCTAGGTAATGAGTTCTGACTCAGATTGACTAAGTGATTGCATAGTAATTGTGACTGCGAAAAGATATAACAAGATGCCAATTTGAGGCCAGGGAGGTGGGTTATCTCCTGGAGAGTAATCTACGTAGGTGTGTTCATTATATGTGAGTGGAGAGTTACTTTTCCGCCAGTAGGTCGTATATGTGGAGATTTGAATTTGAATCTGGCTGAGAAAGTTGACTTGAGTGTCAAGAGAATGATTTCGAGCTTAGCAGATGATTTGGGGTATTTTTATGGTTGGCGTTGTATGAGCTTGAGAAGAATTTTTTGTTGAACTGACGGAAGTATTAGGGCAGTAGTAGAGTATAAATATTATTAGTTATTGAGTGTTTAAATTTATGGCTTTGAGCCAAGTGGGGGAGCCTGCTGCAGACGGCTTAATTTCATAGTTATATATTAAAATTTAGTTTTGGTCTGAGGCATACTTGTGGATTAGTTATGACTTGCAGAGATGGAGTTCGAGAATGACTTGAGTAAACGAATTCTTGGATACGGGTTATATTGTACTTTATGAGTATGTGAAAAATCATGGGATGAGTGAGTTGTTATTTTCAAAATATGTAGTACGAACGAAGTATGAATTTGATTGGGGGTATTAAAGTAGAGTTACTTCTTTGAGTGTTGTTGTGATAATGGGGCAGGTGTCTTTTGACCCATTTGGGCGGTGCAATTAGATTTGAACCAAGTGGGTGACTCCCGAGAAAATTCTAGTGGGTTTGAGAATTTTATATAGAAATTGAGAATTTCTCCGGACTTGCGTATGGATAAAACCTGAGATTTACATTGGATGGTGCCTGGACTTGCGGAAATTCTGTATGACTATGAATTCTATGTTTTAGTATAAGGAGGGTGAGGAGAACAATTTCAAATTAACATAAGGTATTTTCAGAGCGAGTGTTACAATTGTGGTATTTTTGAAGGTGCTTAAGAAGAATACAGTTGCTTATGGGCCGTAGGGCATTGTGGTTCTATGCTAAGGTTTGTGGGGTGAGTTATGGTTAAATATCGTGGTGCTTTAGCAAGGATAAGTATCAATTTCAAGACAAATTCGGAAGGCACTTGGAGAAATAGGACAACTTGGTAGTAGGATGAATCAGTATGGTAATGGATATGATCGGTTCTTTGAGTGCTTATGATGTGGGGGTTTTCTACAGGTGCTTTATGGTAATAATCTTAGGTTTGGCGACCTGCGTGGCTTGTTTGAGTTAGAGAGATTTAAATTTGATGGAACCAGAAATAGTGATTCGTGTGTTCTATGGATTTGGAGACTAGGAGTTCGTAGGAGCAGATTGTTTTGTGGTTGTGGACTGTGAAGTCGTGACCGAAGCGAGTCAGATGATATGATGTATTATGAATCAGTCGCGGTGAATTTTCGGAGGGTTATTTATCTATTATGGTGATGAGAGTTGATTTGGGGTCCATAGGTAGCCCCAATTAAGATGTGTATTCTATACCGAGCCGGAATTGTTGGCTCCATACTGCTATTGTTGAGGGATGTGTCATTCGGTTGATGTTGAACTTATCCGTGTTCTGAAATGATATGTGAGTTACTCCTTTATGCTATGAGGAGTTGTGATTCATTAGTTATGTGCACAGATGGTGCGATTCTATTTAAGCTTTATAGCGAAATTTGAGAATATTTGGGTATTGCATGAGCAATTGCGTAATGGTTATGTTCTTTCAGGTTTTGTGTGGCATTTTTGTCCTTTGCCTCTCTATGGTTATTGATTTTGAGCGGGGTGGCTCGAGGTATATATTATGGACCAGTGTTTTGATGGGGTCACGCATTGCACCAGAGTTATGTTAAGGTATGAACCATGTGTTAGAATCGGGTGATGGTTCTACGGTGTATGATGATATTTTCAGCATTTTGTTGTGGCGGTACTTGTTAATCTGGCGGGGCAATTCTCTCATTTGAGTCTTTTTCTATGACTGAATACATTTGAATTGTTGCTTATTGGTACACGGATTGCACGGGTTGTGGCTCTGAGTTATATTGGTGCAGTATGTCTATAGAACAGTTGTGTTTAGTAATATAAGGTCATTGGACATAGAATGAGTAGTATCAGGTTTGATTTTGGTATATTCGGGAGTATAATATTGAGAGTCGGCTCAAAAAGTGATTATGGTTCTGGTTGGGGCGAGAGAGCTACGTGACTTGTTGATCTGGTAAGTGGTCATGAAATTTCGCATGTTTCTTTTATTATCAACAGTATACGAATGTTTTGGGATGAGGTTTGGTTCGATATGGGTTTAATATTAGTATTTGATTGGTTTTGGAGTAGTCATTGTGGTCAGGAATGGTGCTATGAGCATATGATTTGTGTAATATGTTATGTGATTATGTCTGTGGTTATGGTTATGGTTATGGCTTGATATAGCTGGTTCAAACTCATACAGGGTGTAAATGTAAGATTCGTGTCTTGAAAGAAATTCTAAAGGTTGGAAATTAAATTCCAAGATTTATGGGATAAAGTTAAATCAATGATTTCAATTGTCAAGCTCATATAGAATAGGGTGACATGGGTTCACCCCCGAGTACGTGTGTGGTAAGATGGAACAGTGATTTGATGGCTTGGAAACAACTCTTGGAACGTTCGAGGACGAACATATGTTTAAGTAGGGGAGAATGTAACGATTTGAGTATTATAACCCCGTTTCCCCATTTACTGCTCAAATTGGGCTTTACAGTTGTTGTGTGACTTGCCGGGGTAATTGGTTCGGGTCCGGTGAGGTTTTGGAATGAATTGGAACACTTAGTTCCAAGGTTTAAAGCTTAAGTTAAAATAGTGACCTGATGTCGACTAATGTGTAAACGACCTCAGAATTTTATTCTGATGATTCCAATAGCTCTGTATGGTGATTTTGGACTTAGGAGCGTGTCCGGAAAATTATTTGGAGGTCCGTAGTGGAATTAGGCTTGAAATGCCGAAAGTTGAATTTTTGGGAAATTTGACCGGGGGGTTGACTTTTTGATATCGAGGTCGGAATCCGATTCTGAAAATTAGAATAGCTTCGTTATGTCATTTATAACTTGTGTGCAAAATTTGAAGTCATTCCGGATTGATTTGATGTATTTCGACACAAGATATAGAATTTGAAAGTTCAAAGTTCATTAGGCTTGAATTGAGGTGCGATTCGTAGTTTTAACGTTGTTTGATGTAATTCGAGGCTTCAACTAAGTTCGTATGATGTTTAGGGACTTGTTGGTATATTTGGTTGAAGTCTCGAGGGGCTCGAGTGAGTTTCGGGTGGTTTCGGACCATTTCTAGGCCATTTTTAGTTACTGGTTTCTGCCTACAGAGGTGTGCATCGTGATCGCGAACATTTGGTCGCGTTCGTGAAGATTAAACAACAGTTTGGAACCTTGTGAATCGCGATCGCGGAAGCTCTTTCGCGATCGCGTGGAACAAAATCTCTGTTGCACTGACCCGACTTTGGAAGCTTATATCTCGCAATCTATAAGGAATTTGGAGAGGATCCAAAAATTAAAGTTGTTGCCCTTGATGTCAAGTTTTCAGAAATTTAAACCATTTGTCATTTAGTGTTATGTACAAAAGTTTATGGTAGATACACTATAGGCTGTCCGGGAAGAGTTTGGAAATCTCCGTTGTACTGGGCTAATTTTGGAAGCTTATATCTAGAAATCTGTAAGGAACTGGGAGATGAGAAACAAATGAAGTTATAGCCATTGGTGTCTAGTTTTCAGAAAGTTAAACCATTTGACATTTGGAGTTTTGTACAAAATGTTACGAATATTATAATAGAGGTTGTCTGGAAGTGCTGGGAATTTGTTCTTTGCGGTCGCGAAGCATTTTCTGCGATCGCGAAGAGTAAATGCCTGGACAGAAGATATATTTTGAGGTTTCGGCCATTTTAATACATTTGGAGCTATGGAGCTCGGATTGAAGCGATAATTGAGGCAATTTTCACCATATGGATTGGGGTAAGTGATTCTAACTCGGTTTTGGTTAAATTACACGAATCTACTATTGTTTTTATCAACAAATTAGTGTTGTGGTTTGAAAATAGTAGAAAATTTCATAAACTTTAATTGAGGATTTGAAGGCCGAGTTGTGGTCGGATTTAAGTAATTTTGGTATGGTTGGACTCGTGTTTGAATGGGAGATCGGATTTTGTGAGTTTTATCGGATTCCGAGATGTGGGCCCCATGGGTAAGTTTTGGAAAATATTAGTATTTTGATATGGAATTAATTTCTATAATTTTTTTGAGCTGAAAAAAATTAATTGTGACTAGATTCGAGCCCTTTGGAAGTTATACTCACAGAATGGAATTTCTGGAGCATTGCTTAGCTTGCTCGACGTTGGATTTGGCTTGTTCAAGGTAAGTAACTCTTCTAATTTTGGAGCTGAGGGTATGAATCCTGAATATATGTATTATGTGAATTGTTGGGAGGTGAGGTACATGCTAGGTGACGGGCGTGTGGGCGTGCACTATAGAAATTGTGACATAATTATTTTTGTGGAATTTTGTAGTTAAATAATCTTGCCATTTTCCATGCGGTTTTATGTGTAAAAGAAATTGAACTGAAAAGCATATTAAAAATCATGTTGAGGCTATGTGCCAGTATTATTGGGACCCACAGAGGTCATAGTTGTGAATTATTTATTTTAAATTAAAAATTATACTCAGTCATATTCATGTCATTAAATATCATATCTCAGTCTCTGTTATTATTTATTAATACATCATATCATTATTATTGGGCTATTCTCATGACATTGTGACCCCATGAGAGAGACTGGAGAGATTGATGGCTGAGGGAGGCCGAGGGCCTGATTGTGAGGATATTTTTGGGATCGTGCTGCACGCTGCAGAAGGCCATGTTGGCTTTATATATATTATTACTATTATATAGATTGGGACTGCCCACCTGCAGCAGGCCTTATTGGCTTATTATTGCACGTGAGTTAGCCGTGCAGCACGTGAGTTGGCCGTGCGGATCCTTATATTATTATTGCACGTGAGTTGGCCGTGCAGCACGTGAGTTGGCCGTGCAGCACGTGAGTTGGCCGTGCGGATCCTTATATTATTATTTCACGTGAGTTGGCCGTGCAACACATAAGTTGGCCGTGCGGATCCTTATATTATTATTGCACGTGAGTTGGCCGTGCATCACGTGAGTTTCCCGTGCGGATCCATATAGTTATATTATGGCACGTGAGTTGTCCGTGCTTATAGCGCTTGGGATGTAGGAGCCCCTCATGAGTCTGTACTCCCCCACTGAGCGCAGTCGACTATAAACATGGATCGGGCTGCACGCTGCAACAGGTATTGTATAGCGCTGAGTGATTGAGTGTGCTGAGCACAGTGAGAGAGAATGCGAGACAGTGAGATTGAGTACTCTGAGAGTGTGAGTACAAGAGTACAATCTCTGAGATAGATTGCATTGACATGCACACATGACATATATGCATAGAGATGTGTTTTCCTCATGCTATACGATATCACATTATTCATGATATCTCACACATACTGACAGATGGGCATAGTGATGCATTTGTTTTACACTGGTTATCTGGGAAAGAAAATGAGATATTTTATTTATTATTGAAAGGATTTTGGAAAAAATTAATGTTCTCAAATTATTCATATTTTTGGCAATTTTGGCAAACGATTTGGGTTTTCACTGATGTATTTGAAAGGAAGAACTATTATTTTTGAAATAATGATTTGTCTTAGCAATTTATCTCTGTGTTTCTTCTGGTATTATTTGCTTTATGTTGTTATGGATTGTTGCGGACTAGTGGTTTTTGACCCGACCTTGGTAGAAGCTCGTCACTACTTTCAACCTACGGCTAGGTTTGTTACTTACTCAGTACATGGGGTCGGTTGTACTGATACTACACTTCTGCATATTGCGTGCAGATGTTGGCTGTTGTTGTTGCTGTGCTCGATGGTTGCGGGACTTGAAGATGTACCTGCGTTCCTGTTGTAGCTGCCTCTTGTTCAGGGTAGCCTTAGATTTATAAAAGCTCTGTTTATGTATTATTCAAACAGACTATGTATTTATTTCATTTCCGCTTTGTACACTCTATTCTTAGAAGCTCATGATTTGTACTACCAGTTCTTGGGGAAATATATTGGTTTTCGATATTTTCTTTTAATTAATTGCCTCGTTAATTTTATTGGAATCATATAGTTGGTAATTGGCTTACCTAATGGGTTGGGTTAGGTGCCATCACGACTAGTTGGATTTTGGGCCTTGACAAGAAATCTGGCGATGCACACTGCTGTAGCCAAAATCTGCTATACCAGCCTTCTGTTAATCGATCATAACTTTCTATACGAATGTCCAAATGATGAATGGTTTATCTTTCTGGAAACTAGAATCAAAGGGATACAACTTTCATGTTTTGAAAATTTCCATATTGCTTATAGATTTCGAGATATAAGCTTCTAATGTCCCAACTCGATTGCACGAGTTGCTGCCAAACACAGCTTCTGCCAACAGAAATTCCAGCAGCTTCAACAAGACGCCAAACGATCTGAACCCCATCTGAAACTCATTCGAGCCACTCGGGACCTTGTCCAAATATACCAATAAGTCTTGTAACATAACACGGACCTTCTCGAGGCCTCAAATTACATCAAACAACATCAAAACTATGAATCATACCCCAATTCAAGCCTAATAAAACCAACAAATTCCAACTTCTACATTCGATGCTAAAACCGATCAAATCGAGTCCGATTGGCCTCAAATTTTGCACACAAGTCATAAATGATATAATGGACCTATAAAAATTTTCAGAACTGGATTCCGACCTCAATATTGAAAAGTCAATTTCTCGGTCAAACTTTCTAAAAATCTTTCATTTTCCAACTTTCGCCAAAATGTGTCGAATTGTCCTACGGACTTCCAATTCCAAATCCGGATATATCCCTAAGTCCGAAATTACCATACAAAGCTATTGATAACGAGGTCGGATTTCGATTTCGGAAATTGAAATTGCTCCATTACGTCAATTATGACTTATGCGCAAAATTTGAAGTCATTCCGGATTGATTTGATACGTTTCAGCGCAAAAATATAGAAGTTGGAAGATTTGAAAACTTATAATTCGATTCGATGCGCGATTCGTAATTCCGGCATTGTTTGATGTGGTTTGAAGCCTCGACTAAGTTCGTATTATATTTTGGGACATGTTGGTATAATTTTATTTTGGGACATGTTGGTATAATAGTTCCTGAGGGCCTCGGGTGGATTTCGGAAGGTTAACGGAGCAATTCAGACTTGGAAGAAGCTGCTGGAAAATGGCAGCAACTGTTGGATTCGCACCTACGGAATTTTGGGCGCAGGTGCGAACTCGCAGAAGTGAGGATTTCATCGCAGAAGCGAGCTGGGTAGAGCTGGAGGAAGGTCGCAGATGCGGACAACCTTCCGCACCTGTGCAATCGCAGGTGCGATGTTTGCTACGCAGAAGCGACGAGGCAGCTCAGAAGCGGAAATGCTGCGCATCTGCGATCAGCGCAGAAGCGGAAATGGATCCGCAGGTGCAAGCTTGTGGCTGGGCAGTGATCATCGCAGATGCGCATCTTGGCTCGCAAAAGCGAGGCCGCAGGTACGAAACTAGGTAGAATGTTAAGGACCAAAAATGGTCATTTTGCCATTTTTCGATTGAGATTTTGGAGCTCGATTTTTGGGCGATTTTGGAGGAGTTCTTCAAAACTTTGACTTGTGTAAGTGTTCTATATCCTAAAGTGATTATATTTTATGAATCGATGATTATATTCATCATTTAGTTCGGATATAAATGGAAGAAGTCAAGATTTTTACAAAGTCTTCCAAAAATAAAAATTTAAGATTTGGAGGTCGAGTTGTTATTGGAATTCAATAAAATTGGTATGGTTGAACTCGTATCGGAATGGGTGTTCGGATTTCATGAAAATTATGTCGGGTTCCGAGGGGCGGGCCATGCATTGACTTTTGTTGACTTTTTTGGAATAAATTTTTAAGTCGACGTATTATTATCCGGAATTATTTCCGATGAATTTTAATAAAATTATACAATTAATTTGGATATATTTGAGCTGTACGGAGGCCAATTCAAGTAAGAAGGCTATTTTGGAATATCGGTCTAATTTCAAAAAGGTAAGTGTCTTGTTTAACCTCGAGTGGGGGAATTACCCCTTAGGCATCGAGTCTTATGTGCCATTTGTGAAATGTGAAAAGCCGTGTACGCGAAGTGACGAGTACGTACTCGAGCTTATATGTGCAAATTTTTATTGGATTAAAGTCTTAGACATTATTGTGTAGTAAATTGGGTAATTATGGATAAGTATTAAATCATCTGTTTGCCATGCCTAAATCCTTGTTGTTGAATTTGTTTTTATATGTTAATTTGATGTGATTGTTACTTGAAATATTTATGAAATTTCGTGAGTATTGTTGGTTTAATATTTCTTGGAAATTAATTCCAATATGAATTTTCTTATGCAAATAATTAATTTAAGCTAGCTTAAGAATAATTGTTATTATAATTATCTAGATTTGCATTAATGAAGGCTTTGCTTTATGCTGAGTAATTTCTATCTCTATTGATTATTTTTGGGTGTTATATATATTGTGTGGAGCCTTGGTCTATTTGTTGTGAAATTAATTGATTTTTTGTTATATCTTTGAAATTTGGTTGTGGCCATTGGGCAAATTGTGATATGAATTGATTTTATTATGTTGCCGTGTTAATTTTCCGTGTAAATTATTGTGTTGCGTGAGTTATTATTTTGGGGAGATAAGGGTGGCATTTCACCGTTGATATTATGTGGGTATAAGGGTGGCATTTCACTATTGTTGTGTTTGTTGGAATATTATCTGGGCGGAGCAATAAGGGTAGCTATAAGAGCGATAAGGGTGGCAATAGGAGCGATAAGGGTGGCTATTGATATTGTCTAGGCGGAGCGATAAGGGTGTCTATAGGAGTGATAAGGGTGGCAATAAGAGTGATAAGGGTGGCTATTGTTAGGGACGATATGTGATGATGTGGGGTTATGGTGTTGATAATTTTCATGTGATGTTGTGATTTTCTTGTCTTTATTTCTATACCTTGTGCAACTTGTCTTGTTGTTGGTAAATTGATAACAATCTGATTTATGTTAAAATTGAGAGCCTGTGGCTATTGCCAGACGAATTATAAAATAAAATGTGGGCACGAGGTGCCGTGAATAAATAATGAGAATTTTGGCATGTGAATTGAAAGAATTCAATTGAATTGGAATTGAATTGAAATTCATGGTGTCTTTTTAATTGAAAGAATTATATTCAAAATATTTATTTGGAAGGATTTTTACTTAGAAAGTATTATATGAAAGAATTTTATTTGAAAGATATTTATTTGAGGAAATTATATTTGAAAAGATTTATTGAAAGAATTATATTTGAAAAATAATTATTTGAGAAAATTATATTTGAAAGAGAGTTATCTGGAAGAATTATATGTGAAAGACATTTATTTGAAGGACTTGATTTAATTGAGTGTACTTGTGTTTATTAATTGTTGAGTGATATTAATGGTATTCTTGTTGTCTGTTGTGCATATCACTTGTTGTTCCATGTTGTCCTATTGTTATTTATTTCCTATTATTTTGTATATTATATTGTACAAATTATTAGACTAGTGAGTGTCTTGACTGTAACTCGCCTCTACTCTATTGAAATAAGTCTTGATACTTATTGGGTACCGATCGTGGCGTACTCATACTACACTTCTGCACATTTTGTGCAGAGCCAGGTATTGAAGATATCGAACTTGAACAGAGTTAAAGCGCGATCATAAGGATTCAAGGTAGAGCTTCTTGGCCGTCGCAGTCCTTTGGAGTCTTTTTATTTCATTGTACTGTTAATTTGTAATCAAACAGTATTGTATATTCGATTCTCGTGATCATTCCATGTATTCAGTTAGAGTTCGTGACTCAGTACTACCAGTCTTGGGAGGTTGTGTATTGTAATTATTTTCGCTGTTAAATTTTAATTCAAAAAAAAAAAGCTTCAAAATATAATAGAAATCGGCTTACCTAGTCTTAGAGACTAGGTGTCATCACGACGCCTGTAGTGAGATTTTGGGTCGTGACAGATTGTTCCAACTTTAATATATTGGAAGTAAATTATAAAAAAGATACTTCAACTCATTCAAGAAAAAGAAGGTTTGTCATCATAAAGAGGATACCATTAGTTTGTCATCATGAAGATGATATTGTTCTTTGTTGAATTAGTTTTTCGTTTTGTTTATAATTATTATACTTTCCCTATGTGTTACTAATTCAATAAATTTTACGGTCAACGAGCATTTTGATGAAACGAAACATGAATGATAGAAGCATTGCATTTCACATTATCTTGATTTTGCTAATAATCTAAGTCAACTATAAGTTGATTATATTCTCTCTGAATGTTGATGCATTTTGATTCCAATGAAAGTGTGGCTTGCTTTCTATTACGATGAACTTAAATTGATTTTATAATTTTAGAACAAAAGATAGCACAAAGTTATAATGACTACTTAAAAATGAAAGACAAGATTTTATATCGACTACTAAAAAACATTTAAGTAGGAATTATGATTGAGAACTACAAATACGTTTACAAGATATAACAGCTTATTGTATTAACTTTACTTTATAATTTCATAACTAATTATTTCTAAATAATTCTTATGATTGTTTGAAGGGAATTGTTTGCTATTATCAATTTTATCCGGAGACCGCATCGTGCGGGTATGAATACTAATACTGCTAAACTTGATTCTTTCCTATCTTCCTTTTATTTTCAAGTACTAAAGTGAAATGGTTGTATTGCAAGTTTTTCGGTGAATGCATGATGTTAAATTGTATGAAGAAACACCATAGCATAGTAGAATTAGAATTTATTATGGTCATGTATGTTTACACAGACAGTATAAGTGATACGCTGGCGTACAAGCAACGCCAACATATTAGGCTATACTCCCTCCGGTCCATATTAACCTTAATTTGTTCATTGAAAATATAACAAATACTCATAGACTCTTTACTTCAAAGACAACTCTGGAAAAAGAAGTTAATTCCTTCTTGATATCTGGAAAAATAAAATATTGTGGACCACAAACAAATACCCAAAAAATAATTAAAGTGGACCGGTAAGAGTACCGTTTAAGCAACATTTTTTATTTTGTAAGCAAAAACCTAAATTTATATACAACATACCAATACGGCTTTAACTTACGCAAATATGCGATAGCATCACAGTTATGCTTACAACAACTTACACATTACACATACATGTTATCTCAACCGATAACACATATGTTGCTTCATGTTAATTTAGTTTATCTCATTCTGTTAAAGAGATTAAGTAATGAGGGCACGGTTAATATGAGAAAAGAAAATACAAATTGGTCATTCATCCCACACGCATTTTAAATTTAAAAAGAAAATTGACCAAATTTATTAAACGTCAAATCAAGAAATAATATCCAAGCGGTAATTTCATAAATATAAGATAACAAATAATAAATTTTGTTTTAGTCATAGGTGCAATGAACTTGATGATACGAGTACAATAGATAGTTCTGTTCCTACTGTAGTGTTTTGCAAACTCAAGTTTTCTTCAACGTATCATTAAGCTATATTCATATCTTAAGTTATATTGTTTTATATGTGCTATAAATAAACTCGAAGATATCACTTACTCTATAAATCCAAGAATCCACAGATACCAAAAAGGGAAAAGTCAGCGATATTTTGTACAAAATTGGTCAATGCAATAGCAACGAAAGAATGGGATTGAAAGAAAATGAAAATAACATTACAGAATTAACTCTTGATTTAGTTAATCTTATGATATTAAAGTATGTACATTTAAAGCTAAAAGAGTACTCTATAACCTGACCATTTAAGCGATCGAATAGGGCTCCCAACAGTACTACTGGCCCTAAATTTGCTATTCTGTCTTTCTTTTGGTTGGGGAAGCAAAGGTTAGGGGAGGCTTATGATGGTTTGGAAGGGATGGAGAAGCTTGTTACTAGGAGTGAATTCAACAATCAGACATCATCAAACAGACATGAAAATGAAGTAAAGATCATATTTAATACACGGAAAATACAAATACGATAGATTAATCATAACACTGATGGAAAACCATACTTCCTTAAACACAACTACAGCAATACCTTACGATGATCACAATGAACCAGAAACAGTAGGAACATCTCACAGACCAATAACTAGACAATAAAAGACCTGAACAATAACTAGACAATAATGAAAGACTTGAACAACACGAAACACTGCTAAACAAACCAACACACAATGAACCTAAACATGGCCACAACCAGCAGAAACATATCCAGCACCCAGAGCTTGACACACACACACCAGACCTAGAGAGGATAAACTTTGGCACACCAAGGACGAACATACTCGATCAGAACTTCGCAGGTAGGGCAACGCACTTCATTGGTTGGATTGGTGTGGGGCAAATTCATCCAAGCAAGGTCTCCCAAGAGACTGTTAAGATAACACCTTGTATGAAGAGTGTGACGACACGGATGGGTCACCACGAACCATTCCCCAGGGAAGTGTGGATATTCACAGCAACCCGAACGATAATTTGGAAGGTCAGCATATTGGTCGATGCGCATATCAGTGGGGGATAACGGCAGCTGAGGGGTCACGATAAAGAAAGAGGAGGATACATGGCAGTGAGATGAATGTGCATGGCTTCATCAATGGGCTTATTACATGTGACACAAGCGGACTGCAAATGGCGATGATTGCCGAGATGCTCTTGAACAAGATTTTCTGTTTGTAGTGGTGTCATTCTGTTGGGACGGGCGACAGTCCTGATAAGCTCTTTACGAGCTGCTTTGTACGCTAGTTCATGATGTGCCAGAAAGTCCACATGACACTTTTTGTGAATGGGGTGTGCGTAGCATCCCTCAACGAATGAAATTGGTGGAGGGCATCTAGTTGCGTCCTGTGTATAGGGTGAGAGGGCAAAGGGTTCCTGACAGACCGGGCAGTTTCTACCCTCAATGAGCTCGGAAAAGAAGCGAGGAACCGCCATTGCAGAGGTATCGGAGAATCAAGTAGAAGAAGAAGAGATACAGTGGAATAACAGTACTCAACTTTATGGATGTCTTGGCTTGAAATATGCATGGCAATCACACGTTTATATAGATAAGAAAAAAACACCACCACTACTACTACTACCATTTTGATCTTCAATACTGCTATGATTTCATCTCTCTGTCTCAAGTTCTAAAACCAGAAAAAATATAAAGTATACAAAAAACACAAAGGGAATCCGTGATTATACTTTATTTGCCAATAGATTCTCTGAAGCAAAATCAAGCTGGATGATACCAAAGCTTTGGGAACAAGGAGATCCCAAAAAAGATACCTGAATCTACAAGATGATCTTTGAACATAATCACCAAACATAGAAAGAGACAGCTAGCATTATGAAGAGGAAGAGAGCTCTAATTAGTACTGGTAGCTGACGAAGAAGGAAGAAAGAGATCTTGGAACTCCGCAAGAGTAATTTATGCGTGTGCTTTTCGACTTCTCAGTAAGTATTTTTCAGTGATCCCAATTCAATACAAACGTTTCCCCATTTTTTTTAATTATTTTTTATTTTTATACAAAAACTGGAAAAAGATGTTAATTTTGAAATTCATTCTCAAAGACAGTAATAACAAACACAAAGTTCTTGCTGATTGTTTATAGAAAACTAAACCAGGTTCGTTTTACTAGACTCTAAAATATTATTAAACTATTTCAAATAATATACTTTCACGTAACAATACGATACAATAGATTATAAAATTATGAGTAATTATCATCCAAACAAGTTGTGAGTAGGAAATATACCCCCTCCTCAACTAGTCTTGACATAAGTAGAATAAGGTAAAGACTTAGTGTCAGATGTTTGCATCAAATTAAATTAATTTATTATAATTAAGTGATTTTATCAGGTAAAAAAATTATTATTTAACCATGATTAAGTGAAATAAACTATTCACAAATACATATCTTACCCATACTAATTTAATGTAAATATTCGATGCATGTAAGTATTTACTAGCTTAATATGACGGTCTTGGCGTCATCTCTCCCTTGCAATTTTCTCTTTGTGTATTTGTGATGACCCAAAATGTCATCTTTAAATTTAATAAGTAATTATGTATTTTAAGAGCTCGAAAAGCACTAATTATTATTTTTCGACTTGCGTGCGCAGTCCGTACAATTTTTCGGAAAGTTTTTATGTAAAAAATTGATTAAAATGTGAAATAGAGCTTTAAAACTCAACTGAGTTGACTTTGGTCAATATTTTGAGAAAATAGACTCGGATCAATATTTTGACAGTTCCGGTAGGTCCGTATCATGATTTCGGACTTGGGCGCATGCCCGGAATCGAATTTCGAGGTCCCTAGCCCGAGATATGGAATTTTGATAAAACATTAAAAGCTTAATGATTTTTTTAAAGAATTTACTAATGTTGGATTTATTGACACTAGGTCCGTATTTTGGTTTCAGAGTCCGATATACGTCCACTATAATATTTATGACTTGTCTGCCGAATTTGGTGAGAAACGGTTGATATGACATGATTCGAACGTGAGGTTGTAAAAATATAAGTTTTAAAATTTTCTTAAAAATTTCCTTTGATTTGGTGTGTGATTCGTAGTTCTAGGTGTTAGTTTGGCGATTTTATCGCGCGATCAAGTTAGTATGATGTTTTAGGACTTGTGTGCATGTTTGATTTGGAGCCTCGAGGGCTCGGGTGAGTTTCGGATGGGCTACGGGATGATTTCGGACTTAAGAAATCTGGTTTTCTGCAGACTTCAGGCTTCTGGTGTGTTCTTCTGGCACGTTTTGTGCTTCGCTTTCGCGACAGAGTGAACGCGTTCTCGAAGGCTTGAGGTGCAAAGCTTCGCGTTCGCGATCGAAGCCTCGCGTTCGTGAAGGAAAAGAGGCTAACCAGGAAATTGCCTTCGCGTTTGCGAAGGGCATCTCGCGTTCGCGAAGGCCAAGCCAGGCAAGCTTCGCGTTCGCGAAGAGTAAAATTGGGCAGCACAAATTTTGTGCTTCGCGAACGCGAGGCACTGTCCACGTTCGCGAAGGGTAAAAATCTCAGAAACAGAACTTAAGTTCTAGAAATGGAGTTTCGACCCATTTTCAACCATTTCCAGTTTTGAGCTCGGGTAAGGCGATTTTCACGGAAAATATTGGGGTAAGTGTTCCTTATCCTATATTGATTATATTTCATGATTCCGTACTCATTTATATCATGTTTCCATGAATTTATGGAAGAAAAATCAGATTTGTATAAAATCTTCCAAAAACGAAAATTTAAGATTTGAAGGTCCATTTGACATCAAAAATTTAAGATTTGAATGTCCATTTGATAACGAAAATCAGATTGTATGATTGAACGGGTGTTCAGATTTTGCGAGTTTTTTCGGGATTTGAGACGTGGGTCCCAATGTCGAATATTTAAATGAATTTTGGATTTTTATCAGAAAAATTAATAAATTCATATGGAATTAATTCCTACGATTTGTATTGAGTGTATTGAATTGTTTGTGAATAGATTTGACGCTTTTGGAGACAAATTTAAAAGAAAAAGTTGTGGTCGAGTAATTGATTGGAATTTGCAAAGCGAGGTAAGTATTGTGGTTAACCTTGACTTGAGGGAATAGAACCCTTAAACTATTTGTTATGTGAAATGCATGTTAACAACGTATAGGCAAGGTGACGAGTGTCTATACGTCGTCAAATTAATTGTTTGAATAATTACTTAAAAAATCATAAATCGTTTTAAATCATGAATTAATTATTATAATAATTATTTCTCTCATATTCTTTGACAAATATTAATTCTTGAATTCCTGCAATAATTGTTACATGTTATTTAAACTATGTATCTTAATTGTTATTTGATATTTATCATATTAAATATTAAACTGCCTATTTTCTCCCTGATTTCCATAATAATTTGCTATTTGTCATTGTTTGTTTCATAATTAAATCATAATTATTGTATGCTTGTTGTCTTATAGTTTTATATTAATTGTTGCATTTATCGGAAAAATTTCTTCTATAAGAATTGGTAAATGAATATGTTGGAGGAGCGGGTTGCACGCCGCAACAGAATTGATTGAAATGGATATATATTGGAGGATCGGGTTGCACGCCGCAACAGACTTATTAAAAAGTCAATATTGGAGGATCGGGTTGCACGGCGCAACAGACTTATTAAAAAGTCAATATTGGGGGATCAGATTGCACGCTGCAACAGACTTATTAAAAAGTCAATATTAGAGGATCGGGTTGCACGCCGCAACAGACTTGATTAAAATGAATATGTTGGAGGAGCGGGTTGCACGCCGCAACAGAACTGAATGTGAATATATTATGAGAGCGGGTTGCACGCTGCAATAGAATTGAATGTGAATATATTGTGAGAGCGGGTTGCACGCTGCAACAGAATTGGTTGAAATAATAATGAATTATGACTGTTGGGTTGGTTTTAATTATTATAAATGAGTTACCTGATTTATTTCTATTATTGTTGTTGTTACTAATATTGCGTACAGGGAAATGATAATTGGTTATGACTGCTGAATTAGCTTCAATTATTATAAATGAGTTACCTGATTTATTTTTATTATTGTTGTTGTTACTAATATTGTGTACAGGTAATGTAAGTGACCGGCCTTAGCCCTGTCACTACTTCGTCGAGGTTAGGCTCAGCACTTACAGTATATGGGGTCGGTTGTACTGATACTACACTCTGCACTTCTTGTGCAGATTTTGGAGTTGGACCCAGCGGCGTACCATAGACTTGCTCGGATTTCAGCTACTCAGAGGAGACTTGAGGTATAACTGCACGATGTCCGCAGTTCTGAAGTCCCCGTCTACTTTACTTTAGCTGTGTGTTTATTTCCAGACAGCTTTATTTTATTCAGGCCCTTATTTGTATTATTCTAGAAACTCGTGTACTTGTGACACAAATTGTGGAATGGTATTTAAACGCCGTTGTTCTTATGTATTATTCACTATATTTCAGACCTTACTTCCGCATTTGTTCCTTTGTTATTAAATAATTTAAAAATTATTTTAAAATGGATAATATTATTCTAACATTGTCTTGCCTAGCAAGTGAAATGTTAGGCGCCATCACCGTCCGAAGGTGGGAATTTCGGGTTGTGACAGTTGGTATCAGAGCACTAGGTTACATAGGTCTCACGAGTCACGAGTAAGCTTAGTAGAGTCTGAAAGATCGGTATGGAGACGTCTGTACTTATCTCTCCGAGTCTATAAAGTTTAGGAATAATATCACTTCTTTCTTATTCTGTCGTGCGAATTTATTCTATCATCGATGATTGAATCATTCTACTCTTATTCTATCGCAAATGGTGAGAATACGAAATACCTCTATCGATGGACAGGGACCAGAGCCCCCAGTGGAAACTATGGCCAGGGATAGAGGTCGAGGACGAGTTCATGCTAGAGGCCGAGGCAGAGCTCAGTCCAGAGCTCGAGCAACTGCACCTGTTATAGAACCTCAGGTGGATCTTCAGGAGGAAGTTCCAGTTCAGAATGTACCAATTGGACCAGTTCAGGTCCCAGAAGGATTCATATCCACTCCAGTACTTCAGGACGCTTTAGTCCGTTGGGTAAGTCCTATGGAGGGCGTAGCCCAGAATGGTACATTTACAGTAGCACCAGTCGTCTCACAATCTGGGGGAGGAGCACAAAATCCCACTACTCCTGCTCCGAAGCAGATGGCTCCCCAGCAATTTGAGCGTCTACAGCAGGGCAGTATAATTGTTACTCAGTATGAGTCCCGTTTTGTGGATTTGGCACGTCATGGTCTCCTTTACTACCTACGGAGGGAAAGAGAGTGAGGAGGTTTATTGAGGGACTCACTCACCCTATCAGACTTCAGATGGCCAAAGAGACCGAAAGTGAGATTTCTTTTCAGGCAGCTACTAACGTCGCAAGGAGGATTGAGATGGTTCTTGCACAGGAGAGAGGACAGAGGTCTAATAAGAGGCCTCGTCAGCTCGGTGGTTTAGGTGGTTCCTCGTCTGGAGGCAGGGGTAATTTTGGTAGGGGTCATCCTCCTAGAGCATTTCATTCAGCACTTCATTCATCTCCCGGTGCTTCAGGGACTCACGGTCCTATTATGCCTATTATGCCTTACTATGGATAGCCAGCATTTAGTGCACATTCAGCTCCTATCAGTGCACCGCCACTCTAGAGTTACTACGGCGGTTATCTGGCATATTTGGGTCAGCTTCAGCTTCAGCAACCACGACATCAGGATGGGTGTTATGAGTGTGGGAACATTGGTCATATCAGGAGGTATTGCCCTAGATTGGCGAGTAACAGATCTCGGCAATATTCTCGTGCCATCATACCGACACCGGTTGCATCACCGCCTGCTCAACCATCTAGAGGTAGGGGTCAGACAGCTAGAGGTGGAAGTCAGGCCATTAGAGGTGGAGGTCATGCCATTAGAGGTGGAGGTCAGACCTTTAGTGTTACACCCCATGATTTCGTACATGGAAGTACGCCATAAGTAAATTGATATAAGCTCGGAAATGAGATGTTACATTCCGTATTTTTGTATGTTAAAGTTTCGTCATAAGGTAATCAACGTAAGTTCGGGAATGAGATTATTGTGAGATTATAAGTATTATGCTATTTCAAACATGTGATGAGTAAATTCGTGAAGGTGAGAGGGTAAGCAAATCGAAGAAAATAAATTTCGTCGAAATTTGACATTTTGGGATAAAATATGGCCCGAGCTAAAATACCCGGTATTTATGGACTAGTACCATACAAGGTACCACATGACCATGATAGTAAGATGTATAAAGTGTGTTAAAAGCAAGTAGAATTTTAAGTAATTTGAGACAATTCTTAATTATGCGGGTAATTGATTAATTACCGGATAACGGGACATTACCTAATTACCTAATAAGTGGATAAAGATTGTAAATTCTCCACCCACCCCACGTGGCAGCAAGACACTTTCCAAACAAGTGACACTTAGGCACCTTTGGTTAGGTGGCAACCAAAAATATTGATTTCAAAACACATCATTCTAGGATTTTGAATGAAAATAACATTTTCATTCTCGAACACTAATATTTTAAATACCAAAAAAACACTCCAACCAGATGTGAGAGTTAGCACATTAGCAACGTGACTTCTTACCTATTTTCTGCAAATTCCCACAAAAAACGTGAATTCTTGCAATTAAAAGGAATCCAACGAGAATTATTAGCAACGTAAAATTTTGCGGTTCTAAAGGAGTACGGTGCAACCTTTTCCAAGAACATCATACTAATTTTTCCCTACTCTAGGTATGTTAAGGCTATCCCTTCTTTCTTTTTGGCATGATCAATACGATACAAACGAAACGAGCAAATGCATAATTTCCATAAATGACTCTATTCATAGAAATATTAGGGGTGTCTATATTCTTGATTCTCCATGTGAATTATTATTATATCTTCTGTTCACGTGTCTCAGAAAAATACTTATTTGATAAAATTTATCCGACAAGCATATTATTTTTATGACATTTTGAGAAAATCTTATTAACGTATTTCTTATGCATTTCATGCATTTATACATGTACATTGACCCATGACCAGATGGCATTATATACGCATATATTATATGTATATGGGATAAGGGAAAAGGTTATGGCGTTATATACGCACCACCACATGATCACCTGGAATACGTTGATAATTTGCCCACAGTGGCCGAAATGATTTAATAGGATGCCCTCAGAGGCTTGATGATATTATGAACGCATATACCTATGCATGGTATGACATTTATATGCATATGCATGACATTATAAAAATAAAATGATTCACAGAGCTATGCAGACGTACATGTCTAGTCTTTTACTCCATGTTTCTCTTATGTCTATTATTTACTGGTTTTCATTCCTTACATACTTGGTACATTATTTGTACTGACGTCTCTTTTGCCTGGGGATGCTGCGTTTCATGCCTGCAGATCTCGATAGATAGGTCGAGAGTCCTCCAAGTAGGTGATCAGCTCAGCGGAAGATGTCGGTGCACTCCATTTGCTCCGGAGTTGCTTGTTTTGTCAGTATGATTTAGATATGTATTGTTTGGTATGACGGGGCTCTGTCCCGACCTTTATGACAATTATATATTCTTAGAGGCTTGTAGGCAGATGTCATGTATATGAAAGATTGTACGGCCTTGTCGGCCTATGTTTGGAGTTTATTAATCATCATGTTGGCCTACTAGGCTCGTATGTCACGTGTATATGATGATGTAATAAGAAATATACGTTACGTTGGTACTCGGTTGAGTAAGGCCCCGGGTGCCCATCGCGGACAATCGATTTGGGTCATGACAAAAGTAGTATCAGAGAAGTTCTGTCCTAGGGTGTCTAGAAGCCGTGTCTAGTAGAGTCTTGTTTATGGGTGTGTCGTGCACCATACTTATAAGTAGGAGGCTACAGGGCATTTAGGACTGTCACTCTTTCTTCTTACTCTAGATCGTGTTCTAGAGCTCAATTGTAATAACTCAATTTTCTAACTATATCTTATTCATAATATGATGGTGCCTACATCCAAAAAGACGGTTGGTAAGAGATATAACTGTAGAAGAGTTGAGTTAGAGGAACTCGATTTTTGAATCATGCTTATGATGGATAAATATTAGGTATTCAGCAAATCATGTGTATACGAAGATGTGTAAGCTTCTTGATAAGGATCCCTAAGGCAAAAATGCCAATCCACTCTTACGGTAAAAAGGAATAAGGAGGGAGACACAAGTTTCAGCAAGTAAAAGAAGCAAGGTGAAGAAGGATACGGGGCACCCACTTAATGAAGATTATCAGTATTACAGTTCCAGCAGAAAAATATAAGCATTGTGAGTCACCCTCAACAGTAACAGAGGTATGCATAATTGGCCACACCCATCTCAGTTATACCTTATTGGGGGCTAATAGGTGTAGATTAAGAAAAGGACGGGATATCAGAATCTGGCTGGGGTTAGAGTAACCCAAAATGGTGAATTGATTGTTTGTTGTAGTTGAAATTTCAGAAGGATATTGCAAATATGCTAACAGGTCTCTTTGTGAGACACACAAATGGCGCACTCTAAAATAGTACAGCTAGATATGAGTGCTACAAAGATAGGCACTGGAAGCCTGGAAAGGATAATATTATCTTAGTATGGCTCTCGTCCCTAGTAGAGAGATAATGCTAGGCAACCCGAAGAGCCAGTGGATGGAGCAAAGGGGAGCTAAAAGCAAAAGAATATCTTGTTGAAGTTTTTAGAATAAAGTGATAGACAGAAATGTTAGCAGGAAATAAGAAGAGAGCTAATGAAGCATTAAGAGTAAGATATGATACATGGATGACAACGGTAGATCAAACGATGACAGTATTACAGAATCTATAGTTAAGTGAAGGAAGAGACGAGAGGTGACATGCCTTAAGACAACAAAAAAGTATAGGCCATAAAGTCATATCCTCACTTCGAGATATAAGTTTGTGACTCCAACGCAACTACCGGAAGGAAAAGTTAGACCCTATAATAATAGGAATCAATATGAGCTGGTGAACAACATAAACTAAACATGAATTAGGGACTGAGTGATTGGATAATAGTCGGCATCATGAGAGTTTCAAATTTCGTTCCGGCGATAATAGAATGGATAACTGAAGAAGATTCATGAGAAATTTAGAGAATGGTCGTTCAGGAAGACGCTTCCCTAAAGCAAGTAATGTGAGAAATGTTAAGCTTAAGGGAGTGTATGTGCCAGTTATACTAGGTGCCTTCCTCGTGAGTAAGGAATTTTGTTATCCTTGGTACAGAAGGATTACCGCAAGGCGAATAAGGGTCATCGATGATGTGAAAGGATGCCAAAGATGAAAAGGTAAAACATCTATAGGTAGATCATCATAGCTCCAACTCTTAGTACTCCCCTAAAGGGGGGAATATAGATTGATGTAGAATTAAGTCAAAATTAAGTGGTTCTAGTAATTATGGTATGGTAAAGGAAAAATGCGATAAAAAATGAAAAAGGGATGAGATTGCACTTATTCAAAGCCTACATATAGGCTACGATTCCAGAACATTATGCAAACACGACGTCTAGGAGAGGAAGTGAGGGTTCCTGTTCGAGATGTTATTGATAAATAATGAGCCAGTACGAGACATAAGTTAAGACAAAGGAAATAACCTAAGAAATATTACGCAGAATATTGATATAAGAGTGGCCCAACGATTAGTTAGTAGTTGATTCAGGAAGAGCCTAATTATGGCTAGACAAGATGATACAGACAAATCAATAGATTGTGCAAGATAAATAGAGTGAACCCTAACATGGGGAATTCAGTCTCGCAGATATGACATCGCGACCTTGAGAAATATTCAGGTAAGAGTTGGGGTAGTTAAAGATACCGTATGAGTATTATGGAAATAAAAGAGAGTCACATTGGGAAAACAATCAAAACTTTAGTTCAGAAGATACCGTACGAGCACATGAGCGTGGAGAAAAGTAACTAAGGATAATTATATGTGAGTACGAACATCAAATTTTCTATCGGGTATACGATGTAATAAGCTCGCAGCTTTACAAGAGTCAGAGGGTCTTCCCTAAGAACTACAATGAAAGACTAGTTGAGGAAATAAGAAAGAAGGTTTCAACCTAAGCACAAGTGACCTAAAGAGGAAATGGTCTTGTAACAACAGTCTCACTACAAAATTGTATGCACTCCAAAAGAAAGTGGCACCTACCATGGGTAATGAGCGGGGAGTAAAACCAAAAGTAATATTCGAGACCACATGAGTTGCATAAAATTTTTGGCATGCATGAGAACTCAGATAAGCTAAGTATGCACGCAACAAGGGGGCAAAAGACTAGGAAAATAAATTGCTTACGTTTGAAGAAAGCTGAAATGGAATGAAAGGAATTATTCAATTAATGATCAGCCGTAGAAGACTCCGGTATAAGTTAAAATAAGAAATTGGGTCCAGGTCATACACAAAGGATTGAATCATTAGAATATTGTATCATGGTTTTCCATAGCGTCCATGAAAGGATAAAGTAATAATTAAATGCCATGAGCCGCAGATCAGAAAATAGCTTAAGCCTACATAAAGGATGATCAGAAGGAAGAGGAAACTAAAGAGTTACATCAACTAAGTAAATCAAGAATCTGATTATTGGACCCAGAAAATTATAGAAATCATGATTGAGAACATTGCAGGATCACTCTTAATATCAGAGGTACCAAAGAGATAGTACAACAACCATATTCTATAACGGCTTTATGATAAAGCCAGTTAGAAAAATACCAGCCTCATAAGAATTCAGTATGGAGCTCCCACCAGATTGTATAGGCACCGGAGGTGCAAGTATTATGATAGAGCTTCAAGTTATGGACGTAAATTATACCTATTTGGAAGGGAGATCATGAAAGAGATAAAAGATAAGATGCGAGATTTTATGGTACGTAAGGTAATGGTGAAAAACGTACAATATACTCAAAGGCAGAAGATTGTGAATAGTCCATGCTTCGGACAAAAGGCTAGAAGCACTAGGATTCAATATCTAGGAATGATAGCAGCATCGTCAGAGGCGTACCTTTCAGCCTATTGTTTTTAAGTAACGAGAGATCTAGTCAAGAGAGTAAAGAAGAGTTAGAAACGATGTGATGTCTCGCTTGTTGTTCCATAATAACATAAGGAAATCTATGGTGCAAGCAAGTTGAAGGAAGGCCTTGAATATTGTATAGGTCCCGAGCTAAAGTATAGTAAAGTGACAAAGTTTTATGACAAGAGTAAGAATGAGGAAGGGCGAGTGAGAAGGTGACGAGAATGGATAAGTCTTCAGGATTAAGGCCATGAAAACAAGAAAGCTAATGTTTTCTCTAAGTTATAGAAAGTTCAGTATAGTCTGAATGAACTCAAAGGAGTCTAAGACTAATAATATCTAGAAAAAAAATAGAATGCTGCCCTGGTAGTGGAATAAGGGTGTGATTGTGATAGATAAAGGATGACGTTTGGGCCTTCGACTGAGTAATGATTTGAAGAGGATTTCATGGATTTTATAGAATTAAAAATATAAGGTGAATCACATTGGGATGCTATAAAATACGATTATTGAAGTACAGTATCGCCCTTAAGTGGATCAGGAAAATCACTTCAAATATTCCTCGATACAGCATAAGCTCTAATGGCAAGTTATCAATAGATCAACATTTAGGTGAATCGACAATGGATGGATAAAAGATACAAAGTACGAGATGATATTAGACTATCATTCTTAAGACGAACAGTAATGAAGAAGTGTTAAAAGACTTGACTTTATGCATATGGGATAAGTAACGAAAGTAACCTGGAGTTCTGTAGCAGACCTCAGTAACGATAAAGAAAAGTAAGAATTATGGTATAGTATGGCCTACTTAGATGTAGTAAAGCTAATGACGCCCAGAGGGACAACTTTACATAATTTTGTATATGTTCACTAAGTGAGGCCTAGAGATTGGTTAAGAGATGGAGGAAAGGGGAGAGAAGCGTCGCGGCGCACATACAAAGTTAGAGTCATACAGGCTGCATGATAGAAGGTAGCAATAATTATGAGATTAGAAGGACTCCGACTACAAGTCGTGGTGTGAGAAAGAGGCTTAAAGGGGGGAATGCCCTGGCTTTTGGATTTATTCAAAGAACAGTTGCCTAAATGGCAAGAAGAGTATTAAAGTATTCAGAAGAGCTATGAGTTATGAGAATGATAAGTGCATCAGTCAACATTCGAAGGACGAATGTTCCAAAGGGGGCAATAATGTTACACCCCATATTTTCGTACATGGAAGTACACCATAAGTAAATTGATATAAGCTCGGAAATAAGATGTTACATTCCGTATTTTCGTATGTTAAAGTTTCGTTGTAAGGTAATCGACGTAAGTTCGAGAATGAGATTATTGTGAGATTATAAGTATTATGCTATTTCAAACAAGTGATGAGTAAATTCGTGAAGGTGAGAGGGTAAGCAAATCGAAGAAAATGAATTTCGTCAAAATTTGATATTTTGGGATAAAATACGGCCCGAGCTAAAATACATGATATTTATGGACTAGAACCATACAAGGTATCACATGGCCATGATAGTAAGGTGTATAAGGTATGTTAAAAGTGAGTAGCATTTTAAATAATTTGAGATAATTCTTAATTTTACGGGTAATTGATTAATTACCGAATAACGGGACATTACCTAATTAACTAATAAGTGGATAAAGATTAAAAATTCTCCACCCACCCCACCCCACGTGGCAGCAAGCCACTTTCCAAACAAGTGACTCTTAGTCACCTTTGGTTAGGTGGTAACCATAAATATTGATTTCAAAACACATCATTCTAGGATTTTGAATGAAAATAACATTTTCATTCTCAAACACTAATATTTTCAATACCAAAAGAACACTCCAACCAGATGTGAGAGTTAGCACATTAGCAACGTGACTTCTTACCTATTTTCTGCAAATTCCCACAAAAAATGTGAATTCTTGCAATTAAAAGGAATCCAACGAGAATTATTAGCAACGTAAAATTTTGTGATTCTAAAGGAGTACGGTGCAACCTTTTTCAAGAACATCATACTGATTTTCCCTACTCTAGGTATATTAAGGCTATCCCTTCTTTCTTTTTGGCATGATCAATACGATACAAACGAAACGAGCAAATGCGCAATTTCCATAAATGACTCTATTCATAGAAATATTAGGGGTGTCTATATTCTTGATTCCCCATGTGAATTATTATTATATCTTCTGTTCATGGGTCTTAGAAAAATACGTATTTGATAAAATTTATCCGACGTGCATATTATTTTTATGACATTTCGAGAAAATCTTATTAACGTATTTCTTATGCATTTCATGCATTTTTTCATGTACATTGACCCATGACCAGATGGCGTTATATACGCGTATATTATATGTATATGGGATAAGAAAAAAGGTTATGGCGTTATATACGCACAACCACCTGATTAGCTAGAATACGTTGTGGCCGAAATGATATAATGGGATGCCCTCAGAGGCTTGATGATGTTATGAACGTATATACCTATGCATGGTATGGCATTTATACGCATATGCATGACATTATAGAAATGAAATGATTCACAGAGCTATGCAAACGTACATGTCGAGTCCTTTACTCCATGTTTCTTTCATGCCTATTATTTATTGGTTTTCATTCCTTACATACTCGGTACATTATTTGTACTGACATCCCTTTTACCTAGGGACACTGCGTTTCATGCCCGCAGGTCTCGATAGACAGGTCGAGAGTCCTCCAAGTAGGCGATCAGCTCAGCGGAAGATATCGGTGCACTGTATTTGCTCCGGAGTTGCTTGTTTTGTTAGTATGATTTAGATGTGTCTTGTTTGGTATAGCGGGGCTCTGTCCCGACCTTTATGACACTTATATATTCTTAGAGGCTTGTAGACAGATGTCATATATATGAAAGATTTTACGTCCTTGGAGGCTTATGTTTTGAGTTTATTAATGATCATGTTGGCCTATTAGGTCCATATGTCACGTGTATATGATGATGTAATAATAAATATACGTTACGTTGGTACTCGGTTGAGTAAGGCACCGGGTGCCCGTCGCGGCCCATCGGTTTGGGTAGTGATAGTTAGAGGTGGAGGCCAACCAGTTAGAGGCCGTCCCAGGGACACAGTTCAGAGTGATGGAGCCCAGCCCCGATTTTATGCTTTTCCAGCTAGGCCTTAGGCCGAGTCATCTGATGCTGTGATCACAAGTATTATTCCAGTTTGCCATATAGATGCTTCAGTTCTATTTTATCCTGGATCTACTTATTCCTATGTGTCCTCCTATTTTGCTTAATATTTGGTTGTGCCTTGTGATTCTCTGAGTACTTTTGTGTGTGTATCTACACTGGTGGGAGACTCTATTGTAGTAGATCATGTCTATCGTTCGTGTGTGGTTACTATTGGTAATCTTGAGACTAGTGTGGATCTTCTACTTCTTGATATGGTAGATTTTGATGTCATCTTGGGTATGGATTGGCTGTCCCCTTATCATGCTATATTGGAGTGTCTTGCACAGACAGTGACCCTAGATATGCCGGGGTTCCCTCGGTTAGAGTGGAAAGGAACTCCTGGCCCATTCTTCCAGCAGGGTTATTTCTTATATGAAAGCTCGGCGTATGGTATAGAAAGGGTGTCTAGCCTATTTGGCTTATATTCCCGATCCTAGTGCGGATGTTCCTTCTATGGACTCAGTACCAGTTGTTCGTGAATTTCCAGAAGTATTTCCTGCAGATTTGCTGGGGATGCCACCCGATAGAGATATTGACTTCTGTATTGATTTGGCTCCGGGTACTCAGCTCATTTCTATTCCACCATACAGTATGGCCCCGCCAGAGTCAAAAGAATTGAAAGAGCAGTTACAAGACTTGCTTGATCATGGATTCATTAGACTCAATGTCTCGCCGTGGGGTGCACTAGTATTATTTGTAAAGAAGAAAGATGGCTCTTTGAGGATGTGTATAGATTATCGACAGTTGAACAAGGCCACTATCAAAAACAAATATCTGCTGCCAGGAATTGATGACTTATTTGATCAGCTTCAGGGTGCCAAGGTATTTGCGAAGATCGATTTGAGGTCTGGTTACCGTCAGTTGAAGATTAGGGCATCTGATGTCCCTAAAACAGCTTTTCGGACTCGATATGGGCATTATGAATTCCTAGTGATGTCATTTGGGTTGACAAACGACACAACATCATTTATGGATTTGATAAATCGGGTGTTCAAGCCTTACTTGGATTCTTTTGTAGCTGTATTCATTGATGATATCTTGATTTACTCCAGCAGTCGAGAGGAGCATGAGCAGCATCTTCGAAGTGTGCTTCACACTTTGAAGAATAATTAGTTATATGGCAAGTTTTCAAAATGTGAGTTTTGGTTAGACTCAGTTTCCTTTTAGGGGTATGTTCTATCGGCAGAAGGCATAAAGGTGGATCCTAAGAAGATTGAGGCTGTTCAGAATTGGCCTAGACCTACTTCAGTTACAGAGATCCGTAGTTTCCTGGGTTTAGCAGGTTATTATCGTCGGTTCGTGGAAGGGTTTTCATCTATAGCAAACCCATTGACCAGACTAACCTAGAAAAGTGTCCCATTTAGATGGTCAGACGAGTGTAAGTTGAGTTTTCAGAAATTCAAGACTGGTTTAACTACGGCATCGGTGTTAGTATTACCTACATGTTTAGGATCATATACAGTATATTGTGATGTATCTCACATTGGTCTTGGTGTAGTATTAATGCAAGATGGAAGGGTGATTGTATATGCGTCGTGACAGTTGAAGGTTCACGAGAAGAATTATCCTATTCATGGCTTAGAACTGACAGCCATTGTTCATGCGCTTAAGATTTGGAGGCATTACCTATATGGTGTCTCGTGTGAGGTATTTACTGATCATCGTAGCCTTCAGTACCTGTTCAAACAAAAAGATCTTAATTCGAGGAAGAGAAGATGGTTGGAGTTGTTGAAAGACTATGATATCACCATTTTGTATCACCCCAGAAAGGCCAATCTGGTGTCCGATGCTTTGAGTAGAAATGAAGTGAGTATGGGTAGTCTTGCATATATTCCGGTTGGTGAGAGGCCATAAGCTGCAGATGTTCAGACTTTGGCTAATCGGTTTGTGAGGTTAGATGTTTCAGAACCCAGTCAGGTTCTAGCTTGCACAGTCGCTCGGTCTTCTTTATATGAGCGCATCAGAGAGAGGCAGTATGATGATCCTTATTTACTTGTCCTTAAGGACACGGTGCGGCACGGTGATGCCAAACATGTTGGTATGGGGGAAGATAGAGTTCTGCGAATGCAGGGTCGTATTTGTGTGCCTAATATGGATGGGCTTCGTGGATTAATTCATGAAGAGGCACACAGTTTCAGGTATTCTATTCATCCAGGTACCACCAAAATGTATCAAGATTTGCGACAACATTATTGGTGGAGGAGAATGAAAAATGATATAGTTACATATGTAGCTCGGTGTTTGAATTGTCAGCACGTTAAGTACGAGCATCAGAGACCTGGTGGTTTGCTTCAGAAGTTAGAAATTCCTGAATGGAAATGGGAGCGTATCACAATGGATTTTGTTGTTAGACTCCCACAAACTCAGAAAACATTTGACGCAGCTTGGGTCATTGTGGACAGGTTAACCAAATCAGCACATTTCATTCCAGTGGCAGTTACCTATTCTTCAGAAAGGTTAGCTAAAATTTACATTCGTGAGATTGTTCGCCTTCACGGTGTGCCCGTGTCTATTATTTCAGATCGAGGTACGCAGTTTACCTCATATTTTTGGAGGACTATACAACATGAGTTAGGCACGTAGGTGGAATTGAGTACAACATTTCATCCACAAACAGACAGACAGTCAGAGTGCACTATTCAGATATTGGAAGACATGTTTCGCGCTTGTGTTATAGACTTTCGAGGTTCTTGGGATCATTTCTTGCCACTTGTGGAGTTTGCTTATAATAATAGCTACCAGTCGAGCATTTAGATGGCTTTATATGAGGCATTATATGGAAGGCGATGTCGTTCGCCAGTTGGCTGGTTTGAACCGAGAGAGGCTCGGTTATTGGGTACCGATTTGATATAAGATGCCTTGGATAAGGTCAAGATTATACAGGATCGATTTCGCACAGCTCAGTCTAGGCAAAAGAGTTATGCCGACCGTAAAGTTCGTGATATTGCATTCATGGTTGGAGAAAGAATATTACTCCGAGTTTCACCTATGAAAGGTGTAATGAGGTTCGGAAAGAAGGGCAAGTTGAGCCCTAGGTATATCGGACCCTTTGAAATTCTTGAAAGGGTGGGTGAAGTAGCCTACAAGCTTGCATTACCACCTATTTTATCAGCGGTTCATCCGGTGTTCTATGTGTCTATGCTCCGGAACTATCATGGTGATCCGTCCCATGTGTTAGATTTCAGCTCAGTCCAATTGGCCAAAGATTTGACTTACGAGGAGGAGCCGGTGGCTATTCTAGCCCAGCAGGTCCGGTAGTTGAGGTCTAAGAGTTATCCTTCAGTTCGAGTGCACTGGAGAGGTCAGTTGGTAGAGGCTTCTACCTGGGAGTCTGAGTCGGACATGCTGAGTTAATATCCACACCTTTTCTCCAGCACATGTACTTTTTCTAACTCTGTTCGAGGACAAACGTTTGTTTTAGAGGTGGAGAATGTGATGACCCAAAATGTCATCTTTAAATTTAATAAGTAATTATGTGTTCTAAGACATCTAAAAGCACTAATTATCATTCCGCGACTTGCGCGCGCAGTCCGTACAATTTTCCAGAAAGTTTTTATGTAAAAAATAGATTAAAATGTGAAATAGAGCTTTAAAACTTAACTGAGTTGACTTTTGATCAACATTTTGAGCAAACAGACTCGGATCAGTGTTTTGATAATTTCGGTAGGTCCGTATCGTGATTTGGGACTTGGGCGTATGCCCAGAATCGAATTTCGAGGTCCCTAACCCGAGATATGGAATTTTGATGAAAACTTAAAAGCTTGGAAGCTTAATAATTTTTTAAGAATTTACTGATGTTGGATTTATTGACATCGGATATGCATTTTGGTTCCGGATCCCGGTATAGGTCCACTATAATATTTATGACTTGTCTGCCGAATTTGGTGAGAAACGGAGTTGATTTGACGTGATTCGGACGTCCGGTTGTAAAAATATAAGTTTTAAAATTTTTTTGAAAATTTTCTTTGATTTGGTATCCGATTCATAGTTCTAGATGTTAGTTTGGCAATTTGATCGCACGAGGAAGTTGTGTGCATGTTTGATTTGGAGCCTCGAGGGCTCGGGTGAGTTTCGGATGGGCTACGGGATGATTTTAGACTTAGGAAATCTGGTCTTCTGCAGACTTCAGGCTTCTGGTGTGTTCTTCTTCGTGTTCGCGAAGGTACTCTCACGAACGCGAAGAGCAAATTGGGGCTGGCACATTTTGTGCTTCGCGTTTGCGACAGAGTGAACGCGTTCGCGAATGAAAAGAGGCTAACCAGGAAATTGCCTTCGCGTTCGCGAAGGGCATTTCGTGTTTTTGAAGGCCAAGCCAGACAAGCTTCGCGTTCACGAAGTAGCCCTCGCATTCGCGAAGAGTAAAATTGGGCAGCCCAAAATTTGTGCTTCGCGAACGCGAGGCACTGACCGCATTCGCAAAGGTTAAAAATCCGAGAAACAGAACTTAAGTTCTGGAAATGGGGTTTCGATCCAGTTTCAACCATTTCTAATTTTTGAGCTCGGGTAAGGCGATTTTCACGGGAAAATATTGGGGTAAGTGTTTCTTATCTTATATTAATTATATTTCATGATTCCATACTCATTTATATCATGAATAATTTATGGAAGAAAAATCAGTTTTTTTATAAAATCTTCCAAAAACAAAAATTTAAGATTTGAAGGTCCATTTGATATCGGAATTGGATAATTTTTGTATGATTGAACTCGTAGCGGAACGGGTGTTCGGATTTCACGAGTTTTTTCGGGATTTGAGATGTGGGTCCCATTATCGAATATTTAAATAAATTTTGGATTTTTCTCTAGAAAATTAATAAATTCATATGGAATTAATTCCTATGATTCGTATTGAGTATATAAAATTGTTTGTGAATAGATTTGAAGCTTTTGGAGACAAATTTAAAAGGAAAAGTTGTGGTCGAATAATTGATTGGAATTTGCAAAGCGAGGTAAGTGTCGTGGTTAACCTTGACTTGAGGGAATAGAACCCTTAAACTATTTGTTATGTGAAATGCATGTGAACGACGTATAGGCGAGGTGACGAGTGTCTATACGTCGTCAAATTAATTATTTGCATAATTACTTGAAAAATCAAAATTTTTTTTAAATCATGAATTAATTATTATAATAATTATTTCTCTCCTATTCTTTGTCAAATATTAATTCTTGAATTTCTGCAATAATTGTTACATGCTATTTGAATTATGTGTCTTGATTGTATTTGACATTTAGCATATTAAATATTAAACTACCTATTTTCTCCCTAATTTTCATAATAATTTGCTATTTGTCATTGTTTGTTTCATAATTAAATCATAATTACTGTATGCTTGCTGTCTTATAATTTAATATTAAATATTGCATTTATTGGGGAAATATCTTATATAAGAATTGGTAAATAGATATATTGGATGATCGATTTGCACGCCGCAATAGAATTGATTGAAATGGATATATTGGAGGATCGGGTTGCACGCCGCAACATACTTATTTAAAAGTCCATATTGAAGGATCGGGCTGCACACCGCAACAGACTTATTAAAAGTAAATATTTGGGGGATCGGATTGCACGCCACAATAGACTTATTTAAAAGTCAATATATATACTTGATTAAAAATAATTATATGAGAGGATTGAAAATGAATATATTGTGAGAGCGGGTTGCACGCTGTAACAGAATTGAATGTGAATATATTGTGAGAGCGGGTTGCACGCTACAACAGAATTGATGGAAATGATAATTGGTTATGACTGCTGAATTGGCTTCAATTATTATAAATGAGTTACCTGATTTATTTCTATTATTGTTGTTGTTACTAATATTGCGTACAGGTAATGTAAGTGACCCGCCTTAGCCTCGTCACTATTTCGTCGAGGTTAGGCTCAGCACTTACCAGTACATATGGTCGGTTGTACTGATACTACACTCTGCACTTCTTGTGCAGATTTTGGAGTTGGTCCCAGCGGCGTACCATAGATTTGCTTGGATTTCAGCTACTCGGAGGAGACTTAAGGTATAACTGCACGACGTCCGCAGTTCTGAAGTCCCCGTCTACTTTACTTTAGCTGTGTATTTATTTTCAGATAATTTTATTTTATTCTGGCCCTTATTTGTATTATTCTAGAAGCTCGTGCACTTATGGCACCAATTTTGGGATGGTATTTACATACCGTTATTCTTATGGATTATTCAATATATTTCAGACCTTACTTCCGCATTTGTTCCTTTGTTATTAATAAATTTAAAAATTATTTTAAAATGGATAATATTATTCTAACGTTGGCTTGCCTAGCAAGTGAATATTAGACGCCATCATGATCCGAAGGTGGAAATTTCGGATCGTGACTGTATTTATCTATTACACATATTAGCTATTTTAATTCAAAGAAATGATTGTTACTTACAATGTCATGATTCTTGAATTTCGTCTGGAGCAATCAGTTTAGTTATTAATACGGAGCGTACTATAAGAAATCTAAAAAGAAAAATCACATAGTTAATTTTTACAAAAACTGGATAAAGAATGTTAACTGGAAATTCATCTAAAAGATAATGCAAACACAAAATTCTTGCTAACTGTTTTATAAAAAGTAAACCAATACGAAATCTAAGTGCCACCAAAGCTGATTAATTTGTAACTTGGTTACCTCTTGAATGAAATTCAATAATGAAAAGAGCAGTCTTTCAATAAAAAGATTAACTATATTATTAATTAAGTTGTTTCCCGTCACTAAAGAAAACCAAAAAGACAAATAAAATAGCCATTTTTTGTTATTGCTTTGCATGTTCGAGGTTACATTTTTTTGTATAATTAAATTGAAAAGTGTCACGACCCAAAATCCAACTAGTCATGATGACACCTAATCCAACCCGCTAGGTAAGTCAACTTTCAATTATCCAATTCCAATAACAATTATTAAAGCAGTTTAAGTAAATAAAGATCTTAGTTATACATTCCCCAAGAACTAGTAGTAAAAATCATGAGCTTCTAAGAATAGAATATACAACGCTGGTATGAAGTAAATACATCATCTGTTTGAAAAGTACATAAACAGAGTTTTATGAATCTAAGGCTACCATGAACAAGAGGCAGCTACAACCGGAGTGCAGGTACATCTTTAGATCCAGCTCCCAACGAACATAGCAACATCAGCAGCCAAAATCTGCACGCAAGGTGCAGAAGTGTAGTATGAGTACAACCGACCCCGTGTACTCAATAAGTAACAAACCTAACCTTAGGTTGAAAGTAGTGACGAGCTTGTACCAAGGTTGGGTCCAAAACTAATAGTCCACAACTGTCCATAACAACGTAAAACAAGTAATAAAAGAAGTAACTCAGAGATAAAATGCTCAGCAAAATCATGATTTCTGAAAATAGTTCTGCCTTTCAAGTATATCAGTGAAAACCCAAATCGTTTACCGGAATTTGCCAAAAATATGAATAAGTTTGAAAACAATAATTTTTCCAAAATCCTTTCAATAATAAATAAGGTGTTTCATTTCCTTTCCAAATAGCAAGTGTGAAATACCTCTCTATGCTCACTTATCAATGTGTGTAAAAGTCATAAATGATGTGATACCGTACAGCATGAGGAAAAATGCATCTCTATGCATGTATGTCATGTGTGCATGCCAATGCCATGTATCTCAGAGATGAATCATGTACTCACACTCTCAGAGTACTCAATCTCACTGCTTCTCACTTTCAACTCATCATGCTCAACCACTCGGTACTGTATATGGCCCATACGGCCTAGGGAAATCCATCCCGGAACATATACAACACTGACTATAAGTCACCCAGTACCGAAGAAAAGGGCAATCCAACCCTGTGGAGAAATCCATCTCCAGGTAGTAAGTACTTCGGACAAATCCATGTCCAGGGAAATCCATCCCTCAATAGTATCATCCACGCTCACTCGGGGTGTACAGACTCCAGAGGGACTCCTTCAACCCAAGCGTTATAAACCGCACGGACAACTCACGTGTTGCACGGACAAATCATGTGCTATATAAAGCATATAAGGCCTGTTGCAGGCGGGCATCCCCGATCCCAAAATATCCTCACATTCAGACCCTCGGCCTCCCTCAGACATCAACCTCTCTAGTCTCTCTCTCATGGGCTTCCAATGTCATGAAAATAGCCCGAAAATAATGATAAGATGTATCAGTAAATAACAATAGAGACTAAAATATCATATGCAATGACCCGGTCAGTCGTTTTGAGAATTTAAGTCTCGTTCGGCAGTATAAGGTCATGAGCAGCTTCATATTATGTGTATTGACTTGCGTGCGTGGTTGAATTCGGTTACTAGTTGTTTCGAAGTGATTTGGGACACTTAGTCCCTAAAACGAAAGCTTAAGTCTTAGGAAGTGAAGACGACTCCGGAATGGAGTTCCGTCAGCTCCATTAGCTCTGTTGGGTGATTTTGGACTTAGGAGCGTTTCCAGACTGTAATTCCGAGGTTTGTAGCTGATTTAGGCTTGAAATGACGAAAGTCAAATTTCTGGAGATTTAGACCGGAAGTGGACTTTTTGATATCGGGGTCGGAATGCGATTCCGAGAGTTGGAATATCTACGTTATGTTATTTGGGACTTGCCTGCAAAATTTGAAGTCATTCCGGGTTGATTTGATAGGTTTCGGCATGGATTTTAGAAGTTGAAAGATTTGAAATTTATATGTTCGATTCATGATGCGATGCGTAATTTCAACGTTAGTTGATGTGATTTGAGGGCTCAACTAAGTTCGTATGGTGTTTTAGGATTGGTTGGTATGTTTGGTTGAGGTCCCGGGGGACTCGGGTAAGTTTCAGGTGCTTAACGGATTAAAATTTTGATTTGTGTTACTGCTAAGTCTTCAGGCTTCTGGTATTTTTGCACCTGCGGTGAGGAGACCGCAGGTGCGAGAGCGCACGTGCGAAGAGGCAAGCGCAGAAGCGGAAAAGTGGAGGAGTGCTAGTGGTCGCAAGTGCGAGGTAAATTCTGCATCTGCGATGCCCGCAAATGCGATGGAGCAATCGCAAGAGCGGTGAAGGACCACAGTAGCGGACATGGGTCCGCAGGTGCGACCCTTGGATCGCAGAAGCGGACGCTGAGTTTTGAGTGGAATCCGCACCTGCAATGGGAATTCCGCAGGTGCGGTGACGCATATGCGAAGGCAGGTCCGCAGATGCGGTTTAACTGGCATAAAATGGGGAAAATCGAGGGTTTGATTCATTTCTTTATTTTTGGACTTGGGAGCTCGGGAATTGGCTATTTTCGAGGGATGTTGAGAGAGAGCTTTGGGGTAACGATTTCCAATTCGCTCTTGATTGTATTTCATTAATCTATAGTTGTTTTCTTCATTAAATTTCGGGTTTGGATTGAAAATTTAGGAAAAATGGGAAGAAGTTCTTCAACTAAGAGTTTTGAGTTTTGATTGGGATTTAGACATCGGATTTGGATAATTTTGGTACGAGTGAACTCGTGAATGAATGGGTGTTCGTATTTTATAACTTTTACCCGATTCCGAGATGTGGGCCCAGGACGACTTTTTAGGGCGAATTTCAGAATTTTTATTAAATATTGATTTCATTGATTAGATAAGTCTGTTATTGTTGTATTCATATTATGCAATTGTGTTTGGCTAGATTTGGGCCATTCAGAGCTGGATATTTGAGGAAATGGCATTCTTACCGATTGTTTGAGCTTGGTTCGAGGTAAGTATCTTGCCTAACCTTGTGTGGTGGATTTTTCCCTTAGGATTTGAGTCTTCTAAGTTGATTGTAGTCCATGCACGCGAGGTGACGAGTGCGCGCTCGGACTTATATGTGAAAAGTTGGCCTTTTAGGATTCTTAGGTCCTTATATTCACTGAGTATGAAGTTATTCTTGATATGATTAAGTTCCTATTTAGTAGTTTCACCTCTACATGCTTTAATTAGAATTAATTGCTTTCAGGATTCACTCTTATTGCCTATTTGACTCTTATTTGACTTAACTGAAGATTTTACCTCCTCTATTGTCATGCTATCTTTTCATAACTGCTTATCTTTATTTGAAATTATTATTATATCATCTTATAATTTGTTCAGTGTTAATTGAGGTTATGATTATCTTTTCGTTGCTTATTCTTATTTAAATTGTTGAAAATCCTTAGTAATTTCTCAACCTTAAAAGAAATTTTAGATATCCTATATCTTAGTCGACTTGTTTTATTTGGAATTATTTGACACGTGTTAGTTTCCCTGTTGTTGAAATATATATTGTGGAATCGTTGATACACATTAGTTTCCCTTTGTTGAGTTGTTCTCTTTACGCCTAGCATTCTTTATTGTGGTTATTCCTTGTGAATTGGTTCTACCGTTTCTTTGTGAATTAAAATTCTTGAGTTGATTTACTTGTCGTACTTTGTATAATTATCATCGTTGATGTGGTACCTGTTGTGGCGATGCACGAGGTTTCTACCGTGCGGTTGTTGTTAAGGGGTTGCACGAGGTTTCTGCCATGCTATTTTTACTATTGATATTTGCACATGCGGCGTGATAAGGTGGGATATATATATGTGTGGGTTGCGCATGTGGCGAGACAAGGTGGGAACATTATTATGCACGTGTGGCGAGACAAGGCGGGCATTTATGTTACTATTACACATGTGGCGAGACAAGGTGGGCTGTGTCAGGGATTGATTTGTGATGATTTATGGCCTGGGGGCATTCTTGTTGTTTACATTTGTGTAGTGGTATACATACCTGTGTGAGCTTTATCTTGTGAAAGCTGTGAGAAAATATTCTATGTGTTGTCCGTTCATCTTCTTCTGTATGCTTATTTGCTGGTATGGACTATGTTAGGACACTTGCACAAGCATACACGCAGTTAAGCACTCTTATCGGATAAGAGGTGTTCTTGATATTGTTGAGCATAGATGCTCACCCTTGTTTACTTGTCTTCTATGTGAGAATGGCTCTATTGGCACGTGAGTCGTCAGTGTGGTTATGAGGTATTTTGAGGGCACAAGATGCCAAGTGTTAGGGTTCAGGTATTAAGACCCGTGAGTTGTGTATTGTCCGAGGTTCGGTACCTCATGGAGTTGTTGACTAAAATCTGATGTAAAAGCGGTTGTAATTACTGAGTTATTACTTGTCCTTGCTGTATTCGTGATTCCAGATTTAGGTTGTGTTCCATTCACTTTGTCTGCATCATTTTCATGATATTTCGCTGATACTTGTTGTTTCTTGCTTTAATGCCATTACTGTATTGTGAGCCATATTGCATAGTATTTATGTAGACATCATACTTCTGTTATTCATGTACTTATATCTGTTTGGTTTATTAGACCAGTGGGTGTCTTGACTGTTCCTCGTCACTACTCCACCGAGGTTAGTCTTGATACTTACTGGGCTCCGCTGTGGTGTGCTCATGCTACTCTTCTGCACATTTTTGTGCAGATCCAGGTACTTGTTCGTTAGCTAGCTGTGTGGACAGTTGCTGTGGAGACTCAAGGTAAACCTGTTGCTGCGTTCGCAGGCTTCAGAGTCACCTTCCAATTTTTGTTTTGCACTGTTTATTCTTATTTCTGGACAGTTGTATTTAGAGTTTTCTAGCAAACACCCTGTAGAACTTATGACTTGTACTACCGGTTTTGGGAATTTTAAGAGATTCTATTTAAAAAATATTGTTGTTTTAATTATTGTTAGGCTTACCTAGTCCCTAAGACTAGGTGCCATCACGATACCGAACGGAGGGAAAATTGGTTCGTGACCGAAATAAATAAGACTGACTATGAATTTTCAATTTTAAAATAAATAATTCACAACAATATGACCTTTGTGGGTCCCAATAACATTGGCACATAGCCTAAACATGATTTTTAATATGATTCTCTACTCAATTTCTTTAACACATAAAACTGCATGGAAAATGCCAAGATTATTTGACTACAAAATTCTACGGAACAATTACGTCACAATTTCTATGGTACACGCCAACACGCTCGTCACTTAGCATGTGCGTCACCTTCATCAATCCACATAATACGTATATTCAGGATTCATACTCTCAGCTCCAAGATTAGAAGAGTTACTTACATCGAACAAGCGAAATCCAATGTCGAGCAAGTTAAACAATGCTCCAAAAATTCCATTATGCGCATATCAACTTCTGAACGGCTCGAATCTAGCAACAATAAATTTGATTCAGTCCACACAATTATAAGAATTAATTCCATTTTAAAATACTAATATTTTCCCACAAAAATATGAAATTACACTCCAAAAATTGTCTGTGGGGCCCACGTCTTAGAATTCCGACGAAACTCACAAAATCCGATAACCTATCCAATTGCAAGTTCAACCATACTAATTTCACTCAATTACGACTCCAAATCGATGTTCAAAACTCAAAAATTCTTTTTTATGAAATATAGGAATTTCCTTCGATTTATCTTGAAGATCAGATAATCTCACACCATAATGAAGATTAATTCATGAAATATAATCACAAGGGAGTCAAGAACACTTACCCAAAGTTGTGTGGAAAACTTCCTCTCCAAAATCGCCCAAACCGAGCTCCAAAATTCAAAAATGGTGAAAAATAGCGAACCCCTGAACTTAAAGGGCTCTGCCCAGCACCTTCGCAGATGCGGTCAAGTGGTCGCACCTGCGACTCCCACTTCTGCGGAAAAGTGGGCGCATTTGCGAGCTAGGCCACTTCTGCGGAAATCCAAGCGCAGATGCGACTCCGCATCTGCGGAAAATATTGCGCACCTGCAAGCACTGCCCAGCCAGCACTCCCTCGCTTCTGCGACCTCATCATCGCTTATGCGACCATCGCACCTACGAGTCCATTTCCGCAGGTGCGAAAATACCAGAACGAGCAGCCTTAAACAATGCAATATGCAATGAAACTGATCTGAACCTCGTCCGAAACTCACTCGAGGCCCGGGAACTCAACCAAATATATACCAACGAGTCCTATAACATAATACAGACCTACTTGAGGCCTCAAATAACACCTAACAACATCAGAAAGACAAATCACACCTCAAATAAAAATCTATGAACTTTGAACTTTCAAATTCTATATCTTGTGCCGGAACACATCAAATAAATTCGGAATGACTTCAAATTTTGCACACAAGTCACATTTCACATTACGGACCTATTCCAATTTCCAGAATCAGATTTCGAACCCGATATCAAAAAGTCAACCCCCTGTCAAACATCCCAAAAATTTGACTTTCGCCATTTCAAGCCTGATTCCACTACGGACCTCCAAAATAATTCTCAAGACCCGCTTCTAAGTCCAAAATCACCATACGAAGCAATTGGAATCATCTAATCTCCATTCCGGGGTCATTTACACATAAGTCGACATTCGATCACTATTTTAACTTAAGCTTTAAACCTTGGAACTATGTCTTCCAATTCAATCCAAAACCTCACTGGTCCCGAAACAATTAATCCGGTAATTCATAAAACAATTGTAAAGAATAAATTTAGCAGTAAATGGGGAAACATGGTTGTAATACTCAAAACAACTGGCTGAGTCATTACATTCTCCTCCCCCACCTAAGCATACGTTCAATTCTCGAACGTGCCAAGAGTTGTTTCCACGCCATCTCATCACTATTCCATCTTACCACACACGTATCCGGGGGTGATCCCACGCCACTCTATTCCATATAGGCCTGACAACACAATACAACTGAAAATCATTAATTTAACCTTACCCCAAAAACCTTGGAATTCAATTCCTAACCTTCATAATTTATTTTCAAGACACGAAACTTACATTTACACACTGTATGAGTCTGAACAAGCTGCATCGATCCATAACCATAACCAAGGACATAATCACCTAAAATAGTACACAACTCGCATGCTCGTAGCACCATTCCCGATCAAAGTAACTACTTCAAACCAACCAAGTACTAGTATTAAACCCATATCGAACCAAACCTCGTCCCAAAACCTTCGTGCATTGTTGATAATAAAAGAAACACGTAGGAAATCTCATGACCCCTTATCAAATCAACAGGTCATGGAGCTCTCTCGCCCCAACCAGGACTATAATCACTTATTAAGCCGACTTTCAATATTATCCTTCCGAATATACTGTAATCAAACATGATAGTACCCATTCTAGGTCCAATGACCTTACATTATTAAATACAACAATCCCACAAACACGCCATATTAATATAACTTAGAGCCACAAACCGTGCCATCCGTGTGCCAATACACAACAATTCAAATGTACTCAATCACGAAAATGACTCAAACAAGAGAACCGTCCCGCAAGCTCGACGGGTACCACCCCAACGCAATGCTAAGAACCCATCACACACCATATAACCATAACATATTAATCTAACACCAAGGATCATATCTCAACATAACTCTGCCGCAAATGCGCGACCCCATCCAAACACTGATCCATATGAAATACCTCAGCCACCATGCTCAAAATCAATAACCACACGCAATCCGACATCAATTACTCAAAGTTCATTACCATAACCATGGAGAAGCAATTGACACAGTGCCACACAAACCCGAAAGAATATAACCAATGAATCACAACTCCTTGTAGCATAAAAAAGTAACTCACAGATCATTTCAGAATACGAAAAAGCTCAACATCACCCGAATGGCACATCCCTCAATAATAGCAGTATGGAGCTAACTAATCCGACCCAGTAGAATACACATCCTAATTTGGGCCTACCAATGGACCCCCAAATCAACTCTGGTCACCCACAAATAGATAAATAACCCTCCGAAAATCCACAATGACTGAGTCATAAAGATACTATTATCTGGCTAGCTTCGGCCACGACTTCACAGTCCGCAACCATGAAATAATCTGCTCCTGACAACTCCTAGTCTCCCAATCCCTAGAACACGCGAATCACCATTTCTGATCTAATCTCCATCACTAGAATGACTAACACATCTTTCATGCATGATCATCTCAGGAGGAATACTTCTATAATTCTCCCGTGCCACATGGAAAAATAATCTAAATATCAGCAGTCTATCAACCAGGTGAGTACCGCAATACCAATGAACACCCGTAAATCAAAACACTATGCACTTTTTGAAATGCACACTCTTCTTAGGGATTACCGAGCAGTCATAATATTCATCTAAATATTTGAGGCTGACCATTCTGTCCAAAATTCGTGATCTCTCTTTTCAAGAATGAACTGCCACCTTGTACATGTAAATCTAAACCCCGCACAACACTCACATCTATCATGCCATCATATAAAAAATACGAGAACCTCATAATCATTCTGAGTCACAAGTAGAATACAAATCTGATCAGCCAGAAGCCTTCTATTTGATCCCATCCGGTAGAAAATAACAATACTCAACTTGTTCCTCAGGCCGGTAGGTAATATCCATCTCAAACTGTGGTAGAAATCCTCGAGAATTCCTTGGAATCCATTTGTACATAATCAAGCCATCAGAACCGAATCTCTCTAACTCAACTAAGCCACACAGGTTGCCAAATCCAAAAGAATTGCAACAAACCACCCGTAAAGCCCCACCTTATCGTAGAATCAAAAGAACCGAGCATACCATCGCCATATTGATCCAGCATGTTACCCATTTGTCCTAATTTCTCCGAGTTTTTTCTGAATTACCCTCAACCTGACAATTCTCCTTATTAAAACACAATGATCCTTACCCAAAGCTCACTATAAGATATCCTAACATAATACCACATCGCCCTAAGGTCCATAAGCCACTGTATTCTTCTTAAACACCTCCATAAATACCACAACCGTAACACTCACTCTGAAAATACCTTATGTGAATTTAAAATTGTTCTTCTTCCCTTTTCTTATACTGAAATGTAGAATCCATAGTCATATAGAATTATCGCAAATCCCGACACCACTAAATATAAATCTCAGACTCTATCCACACACAAATCTTCTCGATTGCTATATATAATTCTCGAACCCATTAAAACCTTCTCAGGAGTCACCCATTTTGCTCAAATCTAAATTGCACCACCCAAATGGGATGAAAGACACGTGCCTCATTAGCACAACCATACTTAAAGATGTAACCCTGCCCTAATACCACCAATCAAATTCTTACTTCGTGCGCACTACATCTTTCCCAATTAACAACTCACTTCTCCCATGATTTTCATATACTCATAAAGTGCAATATATCCCGTATCTAGGAATTTCAGTATTCTAATCATCCTCGATCTCAACCTCTGCAAGTCATAACTAATCCACAAATATGCCTCAGACCAAAACTAAAATTTAACATATAACTATGAAATTGAATTATTAATAGCAGGCTCCCCCAATTGGCTCAAAGCCATAAATTAAAATACTCGATAATTCACAGTACCCATACTCTATTACTGCCATAACACCGCGTTCAGTTCAACGAAAATTCTTCTCAAGCTCATACCACGCCAACCATAAAAAAAACCCAATCGTCTGCTGAGATCGCATTCATTCTCTTGACACTCAAATCAATTTTCTCAACCAGACTCAAATTCAAGTTTCAACACATACGCCCCGCCGACAGAAAATAAACTCTCTATTCACATCATAAGGAACACACCTACATAGATTATTCCGCAGGAGATAACCCACCTGCTTAGTCTCAAATTGGCATCTTGTTATACCCTTTCGCAACCATAATTAATATGAAATCACTTAATCTTTCTGAGTCCAAACTCATTAATAAGACACGAGAATTTAATTTACCCCAAAAATTAACAACGTGTAATATCTTTCAAAACATTCACACTCGAGATTGTACGTCACATCAAAACGAAAATCAAGCACCCAATGACCTTTCCTTTACATTTCAAGGAAATCCTTCTCGTCACATTCAAATAATCTGAACACATCTCGCAGTCACATCACACTCACTACATAGTCATCCCACCGCTCATCGAGCCACAAATTCCACTCGTAGGGACATTACCGGACATATGTGTCCAATTATAGAAGTTACTACAGAAGCTACCGAGCTTAAGTTGCGGTCTAACCATGGCCTCAAGTCATCCAGACTGGCCAATCACCAAAACACAGTATACACTCTCGAACTCCGTTCATAAAATCACAAGCCGGTGATGCACAACTGATACCGAGTGCTCATGTGAGCATACGAACGCGTGGAAGGAATTCAAAGAGTTATGTCTCAAGCTGAATCAATTCCGCATGATAAGGAAGGAAAGATGGGAATTATATATCCTAAATGCCCTGTAGCCTCTCGAAGATAGGTATGGACGTCATCATACCGATCCGAAAGACTCTACTAGAAATTTGCTCATGACTTGTAGAACCTATAAACCTAGGGCTCTGATACCACCTTGTCACGACCCAAAATCCAACTAGTCGTGATGGTACCTAACCCAACCCGCTAGGTAAGCCAACTTTCAATTATCCAATTCCAATAACAATTATTAACGCAATTTAAGTAAATAAAGATCTTAATTATACATTCCCCAAGAACTGGTAGTACAAATCATGAGCTTCTAAGAATAGAATATACAACACTGGTAAGAAGTAAATACATCATCTGTTTGAAAAGTACATAAATATAGTTTTATGAATATAAGGCTACCATGAACAAGAGGCAGCTACAACTGGAGCGCAGGTACATCTTTAGATCCAGCTCCCAACGAACATAGCAACATCAGCAGCCAAAATCTGCATGCAAGGTGCAGAAGTGTAGTATGAGTACAACCGACCCCATGTACTCAATAAGTAACAAACCTAACCTTAGGTTAAAAGTAGTGACGAGCTTGTACCAAGGTTGGGTCCAAAACTAATAGTCCACAACCGTCCATAACAACATAAAACAAGTAATAAAAGAAGTAACTCAAAGATAAAATGCTCAACAAAATCATGATTTCTGAAAATAGTTCTGCCTTTCAAGTATATCAGTGAAAACCCAAATCGTTTACCGGAATTTGCCAAAAATATGAATAAGTTTGAAAACAATAATTTTTCCAAAATCCTTTCAATAATAAATAAGGTGTTTCATTTCCTTTCTAAATAGCAAGTGTGAAATACCTCTCTATGCTCACTTATCAATGTGTGTAAAAGTCATAAATGACGTGATACCGTACAACATGAGGAAAATACGTCTCTATGCATGTATGTCATGTGTGCATGCCAATGCCATGTATCTCAGAGATGAATCATGTACTCACACTCTCAGAGTACTCAATCTCACTGCTTCTCACTTTCAACTCATCATGCTCAATCACTCGGTACTGTATATGGCCCATACGGCCCAGGGAAATCCATCCCGGAACATATACAACACCGACTATAAGTCACCCAGTACCGAAGAAAAAGGGTTATCCAACCCTATGGAGAAATCCATCTCCAGGTAGTAAGTACTTCGGACAAATCCATATCCAGGAAAATCCATCCCTCAATAGTATCATCCACGCTCACGGGGGTCTACAGACTCCGGAGGGGCTCATTCAGCCCAAGCGCTATAAATCGCAAAGACAACTCACTCCCTCAGTCATCAATCTCTATAGTCTCTCTCTCATGGGCTTCCAATGTCATGAAAATAGCTCGAAAATGATGATAAGATGTATCAATAAATAACAATAGAGACTTAAATATGTTATACAATGAAATGAATATGACTGAGTATGAATTTTCAATTTTAAAACAAATAATTCACAATAATATGACCTATGTGGGTCCCAATAACACTGGCACATAGCCTAAACATGATTTTTAATATGATTCTCTACTCAATTTCTTTAACACATAAAACTGCATGGAAAATGCCAAGATTATTTGGCTACAATATTCCACGGAATAATAACGTCACAATTTTTATGGTGCACACCCACACGCCCGTCACTTAGCATGTGCGTCACCTTCATCAATCCACATAATACGTATATTCAGGGTTCATACTCTCAGCTCCAAGATTAGAAGAGTTACTTACCTCGAACAAGCCGAATCCAATGTCGAGCAAGCTAAACAATGCTCCAAAAATTCCATTCTACGCGTTTAACTTATGTACGACTCGAATCTGGCCACAATAAATTTGATTCAGTCCACACAATTATAAGAATTAATTCAATATCAAAATACTAATATTTTCCCAATAAATTCGATAACCCATCCAATTACAAGTTCAACCATACTAATTTCATTTAATTACGACTCCAAATCGATGTTCAAAACTCAAAAATTCTTTTTTATGAAATATAGGAATTTCCTTCGATTTCTCTCGAAAAATCATTATTCTAACACCGAAAACGAGGATTAATTCATGGAATATAATCACAAGGGAGTCAAGAACACTTACCCAAAGTTGTGTGAAACAATTCCTCTCCAAAATCGCCCAAACCGAGCTCCAAAATCCGAAAATGGTGAAAAATAGCGAAACCCCGAACTTAAAGAGTTCTGCCGAGCACCTTTGCAGATGCGGTCAAGAGGTCGCACCTGTGACCCCGCTTCTGCGGAAAAGTGGGCGCATTTGCGAGCCAGGCCGCTTCTGCTGAAAGCCAAGCGCAGATGCGACTTCGCATCTGCGTGCACTGCCCAGCCAGCACTCCCTCGCTTCTGCAACCTCATCGTCGCTTCTGCGACCATCGCACCTGCGAGTCCATTTCCGCAGGTGTGAAAATACCAGAACCAGTAGCCTTCAACAATGCAATATGCAACGAAATTGATCCGAACCTCGTCCGAAACTCACTCGAGGCCCCCGAGACCTCAACCAAATATACCAACGAGTCCCATAACAAAATACGGATCTACTCGAGGGCTAAAATCACACCTAAGAACATCAGAACGATGAATCACACCTCAAATCAAAATCTATGAACTTTGAATTTTCAAATTCTATATCTTGTGTCGGAACACATCAAATCAATCCGGAATGACTTCAAATTTTACACACAAGTCAAATTTCATATTACGGACCTATTGCAATTTCCAGAATCGGATTCCGACCCCAATATAAAAAAGTCAACCCCCCGGTCTAACTTCCCAAAAATTTGACTTTCGTCATTTCAAGCCTAATTTCACTACGGACCTCCAAAAAATTCTCCACCCGCTCCTAAGTCCAAAATTACCATACAGAGCTATTGGAATCATCAAAACTCTATTTTGAGGTCATTTACACATAAGTTGATATTCGGTCACTATTTTAAATTAAGCTTTAAACCTTGGAACTATTTGTTCCAATTCATTCCAAAATCTTACCGGGCCCGAACCAATTAACCTGGTAAGTCATAAAGCAACTGTAATGCATAAATTGAACAGTAAATAAGAAAACGGAGCTATAATACTCAAAATGATCGGCCAAATCGTTACAAAAATGATGTTTTTGGGAGAGAGCATTTAGTTAAGATTAAGCCAAATGAGTCAAAGCAATTCTATTTACTTCCAAAGCTGCCATAAATGCTTTGTTACCGATAATAAAGGAATAGACTATAGAGAAAGAAAGAAAAACCAACCACACATCAGCACGGTCCTATTCAGTTTTGTGTTACCATGTTTGTCCGAACTTAATATATTTCGACATGGAGTATAAATTTATAATTTATAAATAAAAATTTATTAAATAAAAATAAATAATAAATATAAACTCATAACTCTAAAAATATAATAGGTTCAACATTAATACCTTAAAGATTATTTAAAATTTATGGGTTCAATCTAAGATCTTAAATGTTATTTAAACTATAAAAATAAATAGTAGATATAAATTCATAACTTGAAATATCAATATTAAATTTATCAGGTTGTACTTGATGATATTATGGTTGGTACTGACTTTGAGATTTTAGGTTCGTATCCAAGAAAATGAGGTATTGTGTGATTTATTATGATGTACTCCCTCCGGTTCACAATAAGTGAATAATTTGTCTTTTTATTTTGATACAAAATAAATGTCCATTTATATAATCAAAAAAAAATTTAATTTATTTTTTCAAAATTACCCTTATGACATATCCCTAAAAAAAAATTATTTTTCACATTAACTATGCTGCAACATTTAATTAAGGGTAATTTAGTCGCATTAACTATTTTTGTCTAAAGTTTTGTACTTTCTTAATGAGTGTACTAGGACTAATTGGTCACTTATTGTGGATAGAGAGAGTACAAAACAACATCTCTATTCTCAAAGCATTCTACTTTAGATTTCAAAATTACCCTTATGTCGTATTCCTAAATTTTTTTATATTTCTCACATTAACTATGCTGCAATATTTAATTAAGTATAATTTAGTCGCATTAACTATTTTTGTCTAAAATTTTATATTTCCTTAATGAGTATACCAGGACTAATTGATCACTTATTATGGACCGGAGAAAATAATAGCCAGACAAGAGGTGTACCCAAAAACAACATCTCTATTCTCAAAGCATTCTACTTTAGATTTCATTTAATCATCTTCATATTGGGAATATCTTTTGCAGTGGTCCCAAATCAATATAAATGCTTTTGATTTTCTTTACCCCGCCTCCTCTCCCCCCCCCCCCACATTTCCAGACTCCTACTTGATTACGTTAAACTTTAATTTTACAATGTGTACGTCATAATAAGCCTATAGGTGTTTTGGGAATCTTACAGAAATATACCTAAAAAACTAATTTTACCAAGAACTAGCCATTTTAGTCATGTTATTAAAAAAATCCAAAAACAAGTACTAATGATATACAATATTAAAAAAACATACGTAATTTTTTTTTTTCATTGGGCATTGATGTGTTTCATTGAAAACACATAGATAAGACATGATAGGAAATTTGAGGAAGTTTGAAGGCGAATTACACTAATTTGGAGTCAAAATTCATTATCAATAATATACAATATTAAATAAACTAGTCAAAAGAGGATTTGTTTAACGGGTATGGTTGAAATTCATTGAAACATATAGATGAGGCAATATACAAGATTTAAGTAAGATTGGAGGTGTCATGACCCAAATCTCACATGTCTTGAGGACGCTTATTGCGTTACTAGTGTCACGACCCAAAAACCTAATCTGTCGTGATGGCGCCTATCGTGGAACTAGGCAAGCCGACTCATTTCCAAACAAACCGATATTTTTATTTCAAAGATAATTTCAATACTATTTAACATAAAACCTTCATTTAAGGAGTTCAAATCAAAGAAAACAAAAGTGCAGAAAAGAAAATCCCGACATCAGGGTGTCACTACTCATGCGCATCTACTACAATCTGTCTAATAATATCAAGCCTAACTCAGCCTGGAAAATAGCTAAATACAACTAGGGAAGATAAGAGGGAGAAGAGCAGGGGCTGCGATCGCCAAACAGCTACCTTGCTATCTCCAAGAAACAATCGGCAACCAGAACACTCAATAACTGCTACCGTGTCCAGCTACACCTGAATCTGCACACATGGTGCAGGGAGTAACGTGAGTACGCCAACTCAGTAAGTAACAACAATAAATAAAGACTGAGCAGTAGTTACCAGCAATAAAACATATAACATTCATATCATGAAATCTCAGTAAAGTACAACATGCTTTAAAAATCAGTGTTTGAATAAAATCATCTCGTTTAAACCCGGTTCCAGTAAAATCATTTAAAGATATTTTTCCAATAGTTTTTCAAACAAGGCTCAATGCAAAGGTGAGCAAAAATGATGAAATCATAAACAATCCCTCGGGTAAAACATCACTCATATATAGCCCCTCGGGCAAACCTCACAGTCACTCGTGCCACTCGGGCATACCTCACAATCACTCATGCCTCCCAGTCACTCAGCACTCGGCATTCGCACTGAGTAGGTACCTGCGCTCACTGGGGGTGTGTACAGACTCCGGAGGGGCTCCTTCAGCCCAAGCGCTATAATCTGCACGGACAACTCACGTGCTATAATAATAAAGTATGCTGCAGGCAGACAGCCCCGATCCACACTCATCCTCACAAATCAGGCCCTCGGCCTCACTCAGTCATAAAGTATGCTACAGGCGGGCAGCCCCGATCCACACTCATCCTCACAAATCAGGCCCTCGTCCTCACTCAGTCATAAACCTCTCAAGCCACTTGGGCATTTCAGTAAAACAGGGCATCCGGCCCAAAATATTTATATGCATCAAAATAGAGTCATAAAACTGAGTTATGCGGTAAACAAGTATAAACATGACTGAGTATAGATTTTTAATCGAAAACAATGAGAGGATGGTAAGAAACAGCCCCTAAGGGTCCAAACAGCTTTGGCGCAAGCCCCAAACATGGCATTAAGCCCAATTTATATAAATTCTTTCTAAAACATATAAGTATCATATAATTTCCATAAAATATGAAACTTTATAGTTGCTACGGGACGGACCAAGTCATAATCCCCAACAGTGCACGCCCACACGCCCATCACCTACCATGTGTGTCACTTCAAAATAGTAGAATGATACGAAATCCGGGGTTTCATACCCTCAGGACTAGATTTACAATCTTTACTTACTAAAACCGCAAAATTCTTATTCTACAATGCCCTTTCCTCGCGAATTGGTCTCCAAACGCCTCGAATCTGGTCATAAATAATTCGTTTCAGTCAATAAAATTCATTGGAATTAATTCCACTAGAAAATAATAATTTTCCATAAAAATCCGAAAATTAGCTCAAAAATCGCCCGTGGGGCCTACGTCTCGGAACTCGACAAAAGTTACAAAATCCGGAAACTCATTCAACCACGAGTTTAACCATACCAATTTTACAAAAATCCAAACCCAACTCGACCCTCAAATCTTCAATTTAAACCAAGAGGGTTTTCAAATATTCCCAACTCAATTCACCAATTAAATGATAAAAACAACCATGGATTCGGGTAATTTAACCAATATTGAATTAAGAACACTTACCCCGTTGTTTCCTCTGAATAACACCCAAAATCGCCCTACTTCCGAGCTCCAAATCGCCACGGCCCAGACTTTTCTTCTTCGCGAACGCGGTCAGTGCCTCGCGTTCGCGAAGCACAAAATAGCTCCCGTCCAAATTCTTCTTTCACGAACGCGACATCACCCTCGCATTCGCGAAGCACAAAATGCCTCTGCCTCAATGCCTTCTACGCGAACACGTTCGACCCATCGCAAACACGTTCGACCCATCGCGAACGCAATGCTTCTTTCCCCCTCAGTACGCGAACGCGACACTCCCTACGCGAACGCAAAGACCAATTGCCTGGGGGTCTTCGGCTGCTTCACCTCATCTTCGCGAATGCCTAACACCTCTCGCGTTCGCAAAGCACACCCAGTCCACCCTTCGCGAACGTGATCTTCTCTTCGCGAATGTGAAGAGAAAAAATTGCCAGCCTCTCAGTTCCTCTTCACGAACGCGAGGCTCCGCTCGCGAACGCGATGAAGGAAACCAGATGGTGCATCAGAAAAATTCCAGCAGAGTTCCAAGTCCAAAATCCAACCCGTTAACCATCCGAAACTCACCCGAGCCCCTCGGGACCTCAACCAAATATACCAACAAGTCCTAAAACATCATACGGACTTAGTCGAACCCTCAAATCACCTCAAACAATGCTAAAACCATGAATTACAACCCAATTCAAGCCTAATTAACTTTGAAATTTCTAATTTCTACAAACAACTCCGGAACCTATCAAATCACGTCCGATTGACCTCAAATTTTGCACACAAGTCATAAATAAAATAATAAAGGTATTGCAATTTTTAGAATCAGATTCCGACCCTGATATCAAAAAGTCAACCCCCGGTCAAATATCTCAAAAATTAAATTTCGGCATTTCAAGCCTAATTCCTCTACGGACTTCCAAATAATATTCCGGACACGCTCCTAAGCCCAAAATCACCATACAGAGCTATTGGAATCATCAAAATTCAAATCCGAGGTTGTTTACCCATAGGTCCATATCCGGTCCACTTTTCTAACTTAAAATTTTCAATTATGAGACTAAGTATCTCATTTCACTCCGAGTTCCTTCTGGACCCGAACCAACTAACCCGATATAACATAATATAGCTGAATAACACAAAAAAAGTAGAAATAAGGAAAACGGGGCTATAACCCTCGAAACGATCGGCCGGGTCGTTACAACTAGGCAAGCCAAAAACCACATTAAACCACACATTATTTAAGTTTTAGAACATAATAAAATAAACCACAGCACCCAATAGCACGTAGCTATCACAACAATTCAGGAAACTGGTGTCTTAATAGAGTTTAAATAAGATATTTACATCAAGCAAACCGAATCACTCCACTAGCAAGTCCTTGCCTCGCAAATCGGCCTCCGAATACCTCAAATCTAGCAATAGGCATGTGCATTACAAGTTCCTAGTGATGTCATTTGGGTTGACAAATGCCCCGGCAATATTTATAGATTTGATGAACCATTCAAGCCCTATTTGGATTCCTTTGCGATCGTATTCATTGATGATATCTTGATCTACTCCCGCAGTCGAGATGAGCATGAGCGACATTTTCGGATTGCACTTCAGACTTTGAGGGATAGTCAGTTATATGCCAAGTTTTCGAAGTGTGAGTTTTTGTTAGACTCTGTCACCTTTTTGGGGCATGTTGTATCTGTATAGGGCATAAAAGTGGATCCTAATAAGATTGAGGTAGTACAAAACTGGCCTTGACCTACTTTAGCTATAGAGATTCGGAGCTTCCTGGGTTTGGCGGGTTATTATCTCCGGTTCGTGGAGGGGTTTTCATCTATAGCAGTCTCATTGACTAGATTGACCTAGAAGGGTGCTCCGTTCAGGTGGTCGGATGAGTGTGAGTTGAGCTTTCAAAAGCTCAAGACTGTTTTGACTACGACGCTAGTGTTGGTATTGCCCACAGGTTCAGGATCTTAAATGGTGTATTATGATGCATCTCATATTGGGCTCAGTGCAGTATTGGTACAGGATGCCATGGTGATTGCGTACGCGGCGCGACAGTTGAATGTTATGAGAAATATTACCATGTTCATGACTTAGAGTTGGCAGCCATTATTCATGCGCTGAGGATTTGGAGTGTAACGACCTCGCCGGTTATTTTGAGAGTTATAGCCCCGTTTCCCCATTTACTGCTCATTTTGTGCTTTATAGCTATTACGTGACTTGATGGGGTAGTCGGTTCGGGTCCGGAGAGGTTTCAGAATAAATTGAGACACCTAGTCTAATGATTGAAAGCGTAAGTTGAAATGATTGACCGGGTATTAACTTATGTTTAAAGGACTCCGGAATGGAGTTTTGATGGTTCCATTAGCTCCGTTGGGTGATTTTGGACTTAGGAGCGTGTCCAGATTTTCATTTTGGAGGTCCACAGTGGAATTGGGCTAGAAATGGCGAAAGTTGGATTTTTGGAAAGTTTAACCCGGAGTGGACTTTTTGATATTGGGGTCGGATTATAATTCCGGAAGTTGGAGTAGGTCTGTGGTGTCATTTGTGACTTGTGTGCAAATTTTTAGGTCAATCAGACGTGATTTGATAGGTTTCGGCATCCGTTGTAAAATTTGGATTTCCTTAGTTTCATTAAGCTTGAATTGGGGTGCGATTCGTGTTTTTGATGTTGTTTGATGTGATTTGAAGGCTCGACTAAGTTTGTATGATGTTTTGGGACTTGATGGTATATTTGATTAAGGTCCCAGGGGCCTCGGGTGAGTTTCAGATGGTTAACGGAGTAATTTTGGACTTTGAAGATTGCTGGTTTTTTTGTTACTAGTTTCCTTATATACGTTTGCGAGAGAGGTCTCGTGTTTGAGAAGAGTATCTAGGAGGCATGCGAGGCATTTTTCTTCGTGTTCGCAAAGGGGGCAATGTGTTCGCGAAGGTTGGGGGTCAGTGTGCATCGCGATCGCGAGAGGGAGGTCGTATTCGCGTAGAAGGGTGAGGCAGACTTGGGCACTAGGCCTTAAGGCTTCGCGTTTGCGGTCATGGGAAACGTTCGTGTAGGCCAGGCTCTGTAAGGCACCGTATTCGCGAGGGACCTTCGCGTTCGCGTAAGAGGATTTTCTAGTCAGTTGAGTTTTGCGCTTCGCGAACGCGGGGCACTTTTCGCGTTCGTGAAGAAGGCATACCTGGGCAGATTTAAATGTTTTAAAAACGAGGGTTTGTGTTCATAACACAAAATATTATTTGGGAGCTTGGTGGGAGGAGATTCTTGGAGCGATTTTCAAGTTGGTGATTGGGGTAAGTGATTCCTACCTAGTTTTGATTAATTTCAATGATTATGTCTTTAATTTCATCATCAAATTAGTGATTTGGGTGAAAATGGAGGAAAGTTCTTAGGACAAATTTTGAGATTTTGGTGTCGGATTTGGGTAATTTTTGTATGGGTGGACTCGTGGTGGAATGGGTGTTCGAATTTTGTGACTTTTACCCGATTCCGTGACGTGGGCCTGGAGGCCGACTTTTGAGTCGATTTTTGACTTTTGATTAATAACTTAGTATTTTCTTATGGAGTTGATTCTTTTAGCCCGTGTTGATTATATTGAATTGTTTGTGGATAGATTCGAGACTTTCAAAGGCCGTTTCGCGAGGCAAGGGTGTGTTGGAGTAGAGATTTCCTCGGATTGAGGTAAGTAACAGTTCTAAATTTGGTTATGAGGGTATGGAACCTCGTATTATGCGTCATGTGTTTGGTTTTGAGATGACGCACATGCTAGATAACAGGTGTGTGGGCGTGCACCATAGTAATTGTGATTTGGTCAATTCCATGAAACTGTGTAGTTGAATAATTTGTTATTATCCGCACATTCTCCATGTATCAGAGAAATTGAACTACAAATCATATTAGAAATCATGTTTAGACTATGTGTTAGCACTGTAGGGACCTGCATAGGTCGCGTACATGTTGAATTATTTGCTAAATTGCTGTTTTGTACTCAGTCATAGTTTTATTTCAATAGTTCCTTGTTGATACATTATATCATTTATGTTTGGGCTGATTTTCATGATTTCTGAGAGCCTGAGAGACTAGAGAGATTGATGACTGAGTGAGGCCGAGGGCCTAATTGTGAGGATATTTATGGGATCGAGCTGCACGCCACAACATGTTTCATTGATTTATGCCATGATTGGCTTGTTATAGCGCTTGGGCTTAAGGAGCCACTCAGGAGTCTGTACATACACCAATGAGCGCATATACCTACTGAGTGCGAGTGCCGAGTGCTGAGAGATCGAGAGGAATAAGTGACTGTGAGGAATGAGTTATTGTGAGATTGGAGTGAATGGGAGGACCGAGTGACTGTTGCTCTGAGAGGATGCATTTGACTTTCATTTCTTTTGCATTTCAGCCGTCATATATCATTGTCTTGTAATTTTTGAAGGATATTATACTATGTTTCACTTGAACTTGACATGGATTAACTGTTATGAACTAAATTGTCGAACTTGAAAGCATGCCTACCTTCCTATGTTGAAATTACTGTAATTGAACTATAACTGTGAAGCTCGTCACTACTTTCAGTCCTTTATTTAGTCTTGTTACTTACTGAGTTGGTTACTCATGCTACACCCTGCACTTCGTTTGCAAATTCAGGTATTTTCGGACACTGTGGATGTTGATTTCTTCGTGCAGTTGATCTTTTGGGAGGTTTCAAGGTAGTTGCCTGGCACTTCGCAGACCTTGTCTTTCCTTTCCTATCTTTCCATTTTATGTATTTAGTTTCAGATTATTGTAGACAGTACTCCCAGATTTGTGATGTTTAGACGCTCATGTATGCAATGGCACCGCGATGTTGGGAATTTCTATATTGATTTTGACTTTCTATCTATTTTGAGAGTTTTGTCGATTAAAACCTGTGTTATCCTTTTTTTTATTTAAAAATGTGGAAGTATTTTGAATTGTCGGCTTGCATATTACCATGTTAGGCGCCATCACGACAGGCTGAGTTTTGGGTCGTGACAAGTTGGAATTAGATCCTAGGCTACATAGGTCTCACGAGTCACGAGCATGTTTAGTAGAGTCTTGCAGATCGGTACAGAGACATCTATACTTATCTTCGAGAGGCCTCTTACAAGCTTGCCTTGCCACCTAGTTTGTTGAGCGTGCATCCATTATTTCATGTTTCTATGCTCCGGAAGTATGTCGACGACCCGTCTCATATTTTGGATTTCAGCACGGTTAAGATGGATAGTGGTTTGACTTATGATGTGCAGCCGGTGGACATTTTGGATCAAAAGGTTCGAAAGTTAATGTCAAAGGACATAACATCAGTGAAGGTGCAGTGGAGAGGTCAGCCAGTTGAGGAGGCTAATTGGGAGACCAGGCGGTAGATGCGGAGCAGATATGCACACCTATTTGAGACTCCAAGTACGTTTCTAGACACGTTCAACGATGAATATTTATTTACGAGGGGGAATATGTAAACGACCCGGCCGATCATTTTGAGAGTTGTAGTCCCGTTTCCCCATTTACTGCTCATTTTGTTGCTTTATAGCTGTTATGTGACTTGTCGGGGTAGTCGGTTCGGGTTCGGAGAGGTTTTGGAATGGATTGAGACACTTAGTCTCACGGTTGAAAGCATAAGTTGAAATGGTTGACCGGATATTCACTTATGTGTAAATGACTCCGAAATGTAGTTTTGAAGATTATGCTAGTTCAGTTGGGTGATTTTGGACTTAGGAGCATATCCAAATGGTGAGTTTGAAGTCCGTAGTGGAATTAGGCTTGAAATGGCGAAAGTTGGATTTTTGGAAAGTTTGACCGGGAATGGACTTTTTGATATCGTGCTCGGATTCCAATTTTGAAAGTTGGAGTAGGTCCATGGTGTCATTTGTGACTTGTATGCAAAATTTGAGGTCAATCATATGTGATTTTATAGGTTTCGACATCAGTTGTAGAAGTTGGGTTTCCTTAGTTTCATTAGGCTTGAATTGGGGTGTGATTCGTGTTTTTGTTGTTGTTTGATGTGATTTGAGGGATCGACTAAGTTCATATGATATTTTGGGACTTGATGGTACGTTTGGTTGAGGTCCTAGGGGCCTCGGGTGAGTTTCGGATGGTTAACAGAGTAATTTTGGACTTTGTAGACTGCTGGTTTTTCTGTTACCTGTTTCCTTATATGCGTTCACGAGAGAGGTCTCGCATTTGTGAAGAGTATCGGAGAGGCAGGCGAGGAGTTGTTCTTCGTGTTCACGAAGGGGACAATGCGTTCGCAAAGGTTGGGGGTCAGCATGCATCGTGATCGCGAGATGGAGCTTGCGTTCATGTAGAGGGGTGAGGCAGGCTTGGGCACCAGGCCTTAAGGCTTCGCGTTCGCGCTCATGGGGATGCGTTCGCGTAGGACGAGATCTATAAGTCATCGCGTTTGCGTAAGAGGATTTTCTAGGCAGTTGAGTTTTGTTATTCGCAAACGCGGGGCACTTTCCGCGTTCGCGAAGAAGTCATACATGGGCAGATTTTAAAGTTTCAAAAACGAGGGCTTGAGTTCATAATTAAATTAGTGATTTGGGTGAAAATGGAGGAAGTGATTCTTGGAGAGATCTTCAAGTGGGTGATTGGGGTAAGTGATTCCTACCTAGTTTTGGTTAATTTCCATGATTATGTCTTTAATTTCATCATTAAATTAGTGATTTGGGTGAAAATGGATGAAAGTTCTTAGGCCAAATTTTGAGGTTTTGATCGAGTTTGGGTAATTTTGGTATGGGTGGACTCGTGGTAGAGTAGGTGTTCAAATCTTTTGACTTTTACCCGATTTCGAGACGTAGGCCCGGGGGCCGACTTTTGAGTCGATTTTTTACTTTTGATTAATAATTTGCATTTTCCTATGGAGTTGATTTTTTAGCCCGTGTTGATTACAACGAATTGTTTATGGCTAGATTCAAGGCATTCAAAGGTCGTTTCGTGAGGGAAGGGTGTATTGGAGTATGGATTTGCTCGGATTAAGGCAAGTAAAAGTTCTAAATTAGGTTCTGAGGGTATGAAACCCCGTATTACATGTCATGTGTTTGGTTTTGAGGTGACGCAGGTGACGGGCGTGTGGGCGTGCACCGTAGTAACTAAGACTTGGTCAATTCCATGAAACTGTGTAGTTGAATAATCTGTAGTTATCCGCACATTCTCCATGTATCAGAGAAATTGAACTGCAAATCATGTTCGAAATCATGTTTAGACTATGCGTTGGCACTATAGGGACCCACAAAGGTCGTATACATGTTGAATTATCTGCTAAATTGCTGTTTTGTACTCAGTCATAGTTTTATTTGCATATCATATCTCAGTCTCTATCATTTCTTGTTGATACATTATATCATTTCTGTTTGGGTTGATTTTCATGATTTCTGTGAGCCCGAGAGACTAGAGAGGTTGATGACTGAGTGAGGCCGAGGGTCTGATTGTGAGGATATTTATGGAATCGGGATGCACGCCGCAACATGTTTCATTGATTTATGCCATGATTGGCTTGTTATAGCGCTTGGGCTAAAGGAGCCCCTCCTGAGTCTGTACACACCCCTAGTGAGCGCAGGTACCTACGGAGTGCGAGTGCCAAGCGATTGAGAGGAATAAGTGACTGTGAGGAATGAGTGATTGTAAGGTTGGAGTGAATGGGAGGACTGAGCGACTGTTGCTCTGAGAGGATGCATTTGACTTTCATTTCTGTTGCACTTCAGCCGTCATATATCACCGTCTTGTAATTTCTGAAAGATATTATACTTTGTTTCACTTGAACCTAGCATGGATTAACTGTTATGGACTAAATTGTTGAACATGAAAGCATGCCTACCTTCCTATGTTGAAATTACTGTAATTGAACTATAACTTTGAAGCTCTTCAGTACTTTTAGTTCTTTATTTAGTCTTGTTACTTATTGATTTGGTTGTACTCACGTTACACCCTGCACTTCGTTTGCAAATCCAGGTGTTTCCGGACACGGTAGGTATTGATTCCTTTGTGCAGTTGATCTTTTGGGAGGTTTCAAAGTATATGCCTGGCGCTTCGCAAACTTGTATTTCCTTCCCTATCTTTCCATTTTATATATTTATTTTAGACTATTATAGACAATACTCCCATATCTGTGATGTTTAGACGCTCATGTACTTAGTGACACCCCGATGTTGGAAATTTCTATATTGGTTTTGACTTTCTATCCATTTTGAGAGTTTTGTCGATTAAAACCTATGTTATCCTTATTTTTCATTTAAAAATGTGAAAGTGTTTTGAAGTGTCAGCTTGCCTAGTACCACGTTAGGCGCCATCACGACAGACTGAGTTTTGGGTCGTGACAAGTACGTATCGGAGCCTAGGTTACATAGGTCTCACGAGTCATGAGCAGGTTTAGTAGAGTATTGCGAATCGGTACGGAGACATCTGTACTTATCTTCACTATAGGTCGTGATGGCACCAATGTCACCGCTAGGCAAGCCAGCAATGATCTACCCATCTAATTGTTCATTTTAATATTCTTAAAGTAATTGATTTTATTTAATGAGATAGCTATTAATAGGGAATTATAGTAAAATCAAGCATCAAATAAAGATAAGAGTTTAGTGAATTTAATACACAAAACTATAAAGTATCTACTAGAATACTCCCATAATCCGGTGTCACAAGTGCATGAACAAACTAGTAGAATATACAAAACCTCTTATACTACTGTCTGGAATCAGATAGATAGAAAATAAATACAAGAGACTCATTGCGCTGCCGAACGTCATAGAGAGAAGCTCACCACTAGGCCTCTGGGTAATAGGGGTACACGCATGTAGGACTGCCAGATGCACCTGCCTCAGATCTTACATGATTAGTGCAAAAATGTAGCGTGAGTACATAAACAATATGTACCCAGTAAGTATTAGTGGGCAAAATATATAATGAACAAGATTATTTAATAAGCATGAAAATCAACATCAATAATGGAATAAGAGGCAATAATTAACATTTAACAAGTAACAATTAAAAATCCCCGAATATCACATAATAATCTCAACAAGTAAGGGCTTAGCATGTATTATAAATCCTCAGGTCATGACATACATATCAAATGAAATCAGACTCCGAGTAGCAACACGCACGAGTTATGCCGAGGTCGTACGACACGATCCATAATATTCATGTACATACACTACCGAGGTTGTACGGTCCGATCCATGGATGCATCCTATATATATATATATATATATATATATATATATTGTCGAGGCGTTCGGCCCGATCAACAAGAATAGGGAAACTTTTGGATTTTGAATTTCACATTTACAACTCTGAGGTAAACCCATGAAAGGATATAATTTCCATAAATAGTTAAATATTTCCGCCAACTCTCTAAGTAATGAAGTTCAATTAAACATTATCAGAGAAAAATTTCACAAATTGGACTGGGGTAAGTAATCTTAACTTGATTGGTCCGTTATTCATGAATCTAACGCCATTTCTAGCACCTATTTTTGTGATTTGGGGGATTAGAATAAAAATTTTTCCAAACTTGACTTGAGGTTTTGAGGGCCGAATCAGAGTCAGAATTTAGTAATTTTGATATGGTTAGACTCATGGCAGAATGGGTGTTCGAAATTTAAAACATTTGTCGAATTTAGACGCATGGGTCCCATGTTGAATTTTTTATTTGACTTTTCGGCCTTTGACTAAGAACTTAGAATTTTCATATGGAATTGATTCGTATAACTTGTGTTGATTGTATCAAATTATTTATGGTGAGATTCATGGCGTTCGAAGGCCAATTCATGAGGAAAGGGCTTGCTAGCGGAGTGATTCGAGTTTCTTGATGTAAGTATCGTATTTACACTCGTTTGAGGCACCAGTTGCCTGAATTGTTATGATAGCTACGTTCTATTGGGTGTGCACATGAGTGGGGATGAGCCCATGGGCGGGAACCGGGGTTATATATTCATGTTCGGGTTGTGCTTGGGCTCTTATAAGTGCATGAGTGATTGTTAAGCTTAAAGCTATGATATCTCACACGTTGTGACAATTTATGTGATCTATTTGAGCCATGTTGAGGCTACATAGGGGTAAATATCCCTAAATGAACTTGATAAATGCTTTTCAAAGATAAAAAATGCCGAATTGAGTTACGATAACACACTTTGCATATGCCTACACTTTAGCAGGTCATTTATACTAGTCCAGGAACATGAGAATCTTATTTTATTCATCATATACAAGTATACTTATTTAACTGCTCCTGTATGATATGTTTGAATTGGAGGCATGTGACTATGTCGGGCGGATTATGTTATTGGCACGTGAGTCATCCGTATAGCACGTGTGTTCTTCGTGCGGATCTATATATTGATATTATTGTCACGTGTGTTATCCGTGCGTATCCATATACTGATACAATTGACACGTGAGTTGTCTGTGTCGCGTGTGAGTTGTCTGTGCAGGTTCTATTGTTACCATGTGAGTTGTTTGTGCAACACATGAGTTGTCCGTGCAGCGTGTGAAATTTGTATTTCCTTGATCATTTATCTGATTTAGTTGTTTCATTCCTCTACATGCCATGATATTGTCTGCGCAAGTATTTGAGAAGTTATGTTCATGCACACACGGATATTGTCCATACGAAACTTGATGAGTTAGTTTTAAATTTTGTCATGTTCTGCTTTTAAAAAGCAGGACTATACCGAAATAGCTAGTATGATCAATAATTTAAGCTTCTCTTACCTTGCCTAGTTTAATTACGATACTTATTAAGTTGGTTTACTCATACTACACTCTGCACTTTATGTGAAGATCCAGGTGCTTCCAGTCATGGAAGTTACTAGCATTTGAGCTTACTCCGTTTGGAGGCTATCGAGGTAGCTGCCCTTGGTATCCGCATACCTTGACTCTCTTTCCTCTCAATTATTTGTAATGTTCTATCCTTCTAGACATTATTTTATTATTCAGACTATGTTGTCATTTAGATGCTCATGTACTTAGTGACACCCGAATTCTTGAAAAGTATTGTATTGAGTCACGGTATTTTTGTATCAATATTTATGAGATTTTACTCTTAAGTTTATTTTATTATGTTCTCAAACTTAAATAATGCGTGGTTTACTGTGGTTTTTGGCTTGTCTAGTATCGTAATAGGCGCCATCATGACATGTGAGATTTGGATCGTGTAATGAAGCTCAATTTAACATGATCTTTAACCAAGTTTTACTCACTAATACAAGTAATTAATCTAACAAGTTGAGTCCAAATAGTGCAAGTAATGGCATAACAAAGGCCTATTTCTACCAGGACATACCATGAATTCTAGCTATGCACTGACTCTCGTCACTTCGTGTGTATGTAGCACCCACAATTACTAGAAAATAGCAATTTAAATACCTATGGGATAATTTCCCTCTTACATGGTTAAGCAAGAGATTTACCTCATTCCAAAGTTCACTTTCCGGTCCACAAATCACTCTAAAAACCTCAAGTTAGTATCGAACAATCCGAAACTAGCCAAATGTTATATAAATTATCAATATATACTCAAAAGTTCATAACTTAGCTATTAGAATATTTACCCAACCGAAATTGAAAGATTCCTAAAATTTACCCCCGGGCCCACGTGCTCGGATTCTAAATAATTTCGAAGATAATCGTTACCCATAACCTCATGAACCCAAATATATAATTTCTACTCAATTCCATAATCATTTTGTGGCCTAATCCAAATTTGTTTTTATCAAACCATAGGTTCTACCAAAAGTCTCACAATGTTTCCTTTAATATTATGTTAAATCTACCCAAAGTCCATGTATTTAGCTAACGAATTGATAGGCATCACTTACCTCTTGATGTTGATGAATTTCCCCCCACAAAAGGCTCTCGATTACGCCCAAGACCAAGTGGAAAATGAGGGAAAAGAAGCTAAGTCCTATAATAAAAGCCCTTGCACCAGTCGTAGATGTCGCATTCTGGTTCCCAAATACGATTGTCACAAATGCGAAAAAGGCATCACAAATGTGAATCCTAACCATCTCTGCTAAGGTCACAATTGCGACCAAAAACTTCACAAATGCAAAGCTAGGCAACTCGCAAAAACGATAAAAGGGATCGCAAATGCAAAACATGCCACGCCCATGTGACATCGTAATTGCGATGAAATCCTTCGCAAATGCGAACCCCCAGTGTTTTACCCAACCTCGCAAATGTGCATGCCTTCTCGCAAATGCGAGGTTCACAAATGCAAACAAAACCTCGCATTTCCGAAACTTGCAGCACCAGGCGAGAAACCAAAAAACTGAAGTTCTCCCAACACTCCAAACCGTGTTCAAAACTCCCTCGAACCCCCGGGGCTACACACCAACCATCCACACAAGTCTAGAAATATCATACGAACTCGCTCGCGTGATCGAAACACCGAAATAACAACTACAATCATAAATTGGATGCCAAAATGTATAAATTCGATCATAAAACCCAAGAACTTCTAAAACACATCCACACATATGATTCCTATCAAATCAATTCGAAATGATGCCAAATTTTCTGTATAAGTCATAAATGGAATCACAGACCTTTTTCAACTTCCTGAATAAAAATCCAACCACAATATCAATAAATCCAACTCCTGGTCAAAATTCTTCAACCTTCCAAACCTTCAACTTTCTAACTTTCGCCAATTTAAGCCGAAACGACCTACGGACCTCCGAATCAGCATCCAGACACGCTACCAAGTCCAGAATCATCATATGAAGCTATTGAATTATTCCAATCCTGGTTAAGAGGTCGTTTACTTAAAACGTTGACTCGAGCCAAACTTGACCACTATAGGCCACTATTAAGGAACTAAGTTTTCCGATTTAAACCCGTACCCTTCCAACCTAAGTCAACCATCCTCGCAATTTATAAAATAGTAAAGGCACATACATGGAGTCTTAATCAGGGGAACGTGGATCTAAAAAGAAAAATGACCGGTCGAGTCATTGCAGGTAAAGTACGAGCATCAAAGGCCTAGTGGTTTGCTTCAGAGGCTAGAGATTCCATAGTGGAAGTGGGAGCGTATCACTTTGGATTTTGTTGTTGGACTCCCACAAACTCATAAGTAGTTCAACGTGGTATGGATCTGTCACGACCCAAAATCTAACTAGTCTGGATGGCACCTAACCCACCCCGCTAGGTAAGCCAACTTTTAAATATCCAATTCTAATAACAATTATTAAACCAATTTAAGTAAATAAAGACCTTAATCTTATACATTCTAGAAGAACTGGTAGTACATATCATCAGTTTTTAAGAATAAAATTTACAAAGCTAGTATGAAGTAAATACATCATCTGTTTAAAATGTACATAAATAGAGTTTTATGAATCTAAGGCTACCATAAAAAGAGGCATCTACAACCAGAGCGCAGGTACATCTTTAGATCCAGCTCCCAACTAACACAGCAACATTAGCAGCCAACATTTGCACGCAAGGTGCAAAAGTGTAGTATGAGTACAACCGACCCCATGTACTCAATAAGTAACAAACCTAACCTTAGGTTGAAAGTAGTGACGAGTTTGTACCAAGGTCGGGTCCCAACTTCAATAACCAACAATAGTTCATAACAACTTAAACAAGTAATACCAGAAGTAACTCAACAATCAAATGCTCAGCAAAAACATGATTTCTGAAATTATTTCTGCCTTTCAAGTACATCAATGAAAATCCAAATCGTTTACCGGAGTTGCCAAAAATATGAATAAGTTTGAAAACAATAATTTTCCCAAAATCCTTTCAATAATAATAAGATGTTTCATTTTTCTTTCCAGATAACCAGTGTAAAACAAATGCATCACTATGCCCATCTGCCAACATCTGTGAGAAATCATGAATGATGTAATATCGTACAACATGAGGAAAAATACATCTCTATGCTTGTATGTCATGTGTGCATGTCAATGCAATGTATTTCAGAGATGAACTCATATGCATACTCTCAGAGTATCAATTCACTCAGTCCTCACAGTCACTCAGTCCTCCCAATTGCTCGGCACCGGCACTCGGCACTCGCACTCAGTAGGTACCTGCGCTCATTGGGGGTGTGTACAAACTACGGATGGGCTCCTTCAGCCCGAGCGCTATAATCTGCATGGACAACTCACGTGCTAGAGTATCAATATTTGTATCCGCACGGACAATTCACGTGCTATAATAAGCCAATCTGGCCTGTTGCGGCGTGCAACCCGATCCCATAATAATAAAGTATATAAAGCCAATATGATCAGCTGTGGCATGTAGCCCGATCCCATAATTATCCTCACAATCAGGCCCTCGGCCTCACTCAGTCATCAATCTGTCCAGTCTGTCTTTCATGGGATCACAATATCATGAAAATAGCAAGAAAATGATGATATGATGTATCAATAAATAACAACAGATACTGATATATGATATGTAATGAAATGAATATGAGTGAGTATGAATTGTCAATTTAAAACAAATAAATTGTCAATTTAAAACAAATAATTCACAGTAATATGACCTTTGTGGGTCCCAGTCCCAATATGTAACGACTCGACCGGTCGTATTGAGCATTTATGCTCATATCAACTATTTGAAGTCTTGAATAACTTCCTACGAGGTATTATGACTTGTGTGAATTATCGGTTTTAGTTTTAAGGTATTTCAGAGTTAGCTTGGAAGAATGAATTATATGTTGGAAGCTTAAATTGAAATAGTTGACCGGATGTTGACTTATATGTAAATGACCCTGGAATAGAGTTTTGATGATTCCAATAGCTCCGTATGGTGATTATGGACTTAGGATCATATTCGGAAATTTATTTGAAGGTCCGTAGTGGAATTAGGCTTGAAATGGCGAAAGATGAATATTTGGAAAGTTTGACCGGGGGAGGGGGTTGACTTTTAAAATCAGGGTCGGAATCTGATTCTGGTAATTGGAATAGGTCTGTTATGTCATTTATGTCTTGTGTGAAAAATTTGAGGTCAATCGAACTTGATTTGATAGGTTTCGGTATCGAATGTAGAAGTTGGAAATTTCATAATAGACTAAAGTTTCAAGTGAGTTCCCAAAATTTTATATGGTGTATTACTAATCAAATGAAAGATATTTGAGTGTAGTTTCTAACTCTTCAAACCTTTAATCATTTGGACATTCCTACAAGAGGTTATGATAAAATTACCAAAGGCTGGAAAAATGAGATTCTGCGATCGCGAAAGTGCTTCTGCAACCGCAAACTGGTCGGAAAATGGACCAGAACAGCCTAGTTCTTGGCACCGATTTTTGCAACTATTTTTTGACCCGCATACCAGTTCTTCGGTCCATTATGCGACTGTAGACCTTCTTTCGGAGGGTTAATTTTTCTATTTTCATAACCCGGCCCCATTTTGATAAATAGGCTTTAGGACTCATTTTGGGGCAAAAATATGACATTTTTAGAGAGAAGGGAGAGTCTTCTAGAGAGAGTCTTCTAGAGAGAGGAAGAAGCTCAAGTGATTTGTTCATCAAGATCTTGTTCAAGCTTTGAAATCCAACAAGGAAATATCACAAGATCTTCACCCAAGAGGTAAGGTTCTAACCCCTAGTCTTCAATTTCGAGTTTGGGTAAAGATGGGTGATTAAGAGTATGACTCTTGGGTGTAATAGTATTTTTTATACATACCAATAAGGTTTGTGGAAAGATTGTTAAGTTCAAATGGGTAAATATTGAGTTGAAAATGGTAGAAATCTTCAAAGACTTTAACTTAAGATTTGAGGGTCAAGTTGGTGTTGGAATTTGGTGAAATTTGTATGGTTGGACTCGTGGTTGGATGGGCTTTCATATTTTGTAACTTTTGTCGGGTTCTGAGATGTGGGCACCACAGGCAATTTTTGAGTTAATTTTGGATTTTATTGGTATATTAGTATTTTTGTATGAAATTATTACAATAATTGGTATTTACTGAATTGAATTGATTGTGGCTAGATACGAGGCTTTTGGAGACCAATTATCGTGGCAAGGGCTTAGAGGAATAAAGAATTACATGGTTTGAGGTAAGTAACACTTCTAAATTTGGTTCTAAGGGTATAAATCCCTGAATTTCGTGTTGTATGAATTGTTTGGAGGTGACGCACATTCTAGGTGACGAGCGTGTGGACATGCACCATTGAAATTGTGACTTGAATAAATTCTATGACGTTGTAAAAAAAATTAAAAAATCATGTTATTATCGGAACAATTTCCACGTGTTAGGGAAATTGAGCTGAGGCTTTTATATAAGATCGTGTTTAGGCTACGTGCCAATAGTTTTGGGACCCATGGGGTCGTGTTGCTGTTGAATTAATTATTTCAAAAATATAAATTTCACACTCAGTCATATTCATCTGTGTGCTGCAGCAAGCCATATTGGCTTTATATATATATGATTACTATATGGAACGGGGTTTCCCGCCTGCAGCAGGCCATATTGGCTTTATACATTATTATTATATGGATCAGGGTTGCCCACCTGCAGCAGGCCTTATAGGCTTTATTATTATACAGATCGGGACTGCCCGCCTGAAGTTGGCCATATAGGCTTTATATAGTGCTTGGGCTGAAGGTGCCCCTCCGAGAGTCTGCACATACCCCTAGTGAACACGGTTGATTTATAGCGCTTGGGATGGAGGAGCCCCTCCAGAGTCTGCACACACACCCAGTGAGCGCGGTTGATTTATATTGAGGGATGGATCTTCCCTGGGCATGGATCTTGCCCGAAGAATTTATATTGAAGGATGGATTTTCCCTGGGCATGGATCTTGCCCGAAGTATATATATATTTGTGATGGATATTCCATGGGCTGGATTGGCCTTATACAATATTGAGTGACTGACTGTCAGTTGATGGATATACATATATATTTTGGGATGGATCTTCGCTGGGCTGAATTGGCCATATACAGTACTAAGTGATTGAGTATTTTAGATCGTGAGTACACAGAGTTTTCACTAAGGTGCATCACATACAGCATCTACATTGGCATGTAGATACAGAGATGTCATATTCCTCACATTGTTCAGAATTGATCTATTTTATTTGTACTGAGAGAAATTGTTGAACTAGAAAGGATGCCTACATTTTTGTATTGTTATTTCTATACTGGACTGTACCTGCGGATATCGTCACTACTTTCAGCCCAAAGGTTAGTCTTGTTACTTATTAAGTTGGTTGTACTCATACTACACTCTACACCTCGTGTGCAGATCCAGGTGCTCCCGGATACGGCGGTTGCTAGATTTCATAATTTATTATGGGGAGATTATCAAGGTAGCTACTTGGCGTCCGCAGACTTTGACTCCCTTCCTTTTTAGTTATTGTACATTTCTATATTTTCAGACAATGATTTTATCAGTCAGACCTTGTATTCATTTAGATGCTCATGTACTCAGTGACACCCGTTTTTGGGGAGTGTTTGTATCGGTATTTGCGAGATCTGTGGATTTTGTTTAATTATTTTGTTTTCAAAATTTAAAAGATATGGTGGTTTATTGAGATTATCGGCTTGCCTAGTATTGAGATAGATGCCATCATGACAGGTGAGATTTTGGGTCGTAACAAGTTGGTATCAGAGCTTTAGGTGACATAGGTCTCATGAGTCATGAGCAAGTTTAGTAGAGTCTTGTGGATCGGTACAGAGACGTCTGTTTATCTTCGAAAGGCTGCCGAACCCTTAGGAAAAAAATTTCCCTTCTTGTATTCTATCGTGCAGAATTGATTCAACTTGAAACATAACTCTTTGAATTCCTTCAACGTATTCATATGCGCAAATGAGCGCTCGATATCAGCTGGGGGAGATTGTAACGACCCGACTGGTTGTATTGATCATTTATGCTCCTATCAACTATTTGAAGTTTTGAATAACTTCCTACGAGGTATTAGGACTTGTGTGAATTTTCGGTTTCGATTTTAAGGTATTTCAGCGTTAGCTTGGAAGAATGAATTTCAAGTTGGAAGCTTAAGTTGAAATTGTTCGCCGGATGTTGATTTATGTGTAAACGACCCCGGAATAGAGTTTTGATGATTCCAATAGCTCCGTATGGTGATTATGGACTTAAGAGCATGTCTGGAAAATTATTTGGAGGTCCGTAGTGGAATTAGACTTGAAATGGCGAAAGTTGAATTTTAGGAAAGTTTAACCGGGGAGTTGACTTTTGTTATCAGGGTCGGAATCCAATTCCGAAAATTGGAATATGTCTGTTATGTCATTTATGACTTGTGTACAAAATTTAAGTTCAATCGAACTTGATTTGATAAGTTTCGGCATCGAATGTAGAAGTTGGAAATTTCATAATAGACTAAAGTTTCAAGTTAGTTCGCGTAACTCTTCAAACCGTTCGTCATTTGGATATTCCTACAAGAAGTTATGACCAAATTACCAAAGGCTGGAAAAATGAGATTCTGCGACTTTTCTGCAATCGCATAATAATTCTGAGATCACGAAAGTGCTTCTGTGACCGCAAACTGGTCGCAGAATGGACCTGAACAGCCCAGATCTGGGCACCGATTTTTGTGACCATTTGCGACCCGCATACCAATTCTGTGGTCCATTATGCGATCGCAGACCTGCTTTCGGAGGGTTAATTTTTCTATTTTCGTAACCCGCCCCCATTTTGATAAATAGGCTTTGGGACTCATTTTGTAGCAAAAATGTGACATTTTTTAGAGAGAAGGAAGAGTGTTCTAGAGAGAGGAAGAAGCTCAAGTTCTTTGTTCATCAAGATCTTGTTCAAGCTTTGAAATCCAACAAGGAAATATCACAAGATCTTCACCCAAGAGGTAAGGTTCTAACCCCTAGTCTTCAATTTCGAGTTTGGGCAAAGATGGGTGATTAAGAGTATGATTCTTGGGTGTAATAGTAGTATTTATACATACCAATAAGGTTTGTGAAAAGATTGTTGAGTTCAAATGGGTAAAGATTGAGTTGAAAATGATAGAAATCTTATAAGACTTTAAATTAAGATTTGAGGGTCGAGTTGATGTCGGAATTTGGTGAAATTTTTATGGTTGGACTCGTGGTTTTATGGGCGTTCATATTTTTCAACTTTTGCCGGGTTCTGAGATGTGGGCCCCACAGGCGATGTTTGAGTTAATTTTGGATTTTTATTGGAAAATTAGTATTTCCGTATGAAATTATTACAAAAATTCGTATTGACTAAATCAAATTGATTGTGGCTAGATACGAGGCTTTTGTAGACCAATGCTCGTGGCAAGGGCATAGCGTAATAAAGAATTACACGGTTTGAGGTAAATAACACTTTTAAACTTGGTTCTGAGGGTATAAATCCCCGAATTTCATGTTGTATGAACTGTTTGGAGATGACGCACATGCTAGGTGAGGAGCGTGTGGACGTGCACCATTGAAATTGTGACTTGAATAAATTTTGTGAAGTTGTAAAAAACAATTAAAGATTCATGTTATTATCTGAACATTTTCCACGTGTTAGGAAAATTGAGCTGAGGCTTTTATTGAAGATCATGTTTGGGCTACGTGCCAATATTTTTGGGACCCATGAGGTCGTGTTGCTGTTGAATTAATTATTTCAAAAATATACATTTCACACTCACTCATATTCATCCATTGTGAGGATATTTGTGGGATCGAGCTGCGTGTTGCAGCAAGCCATATTGGCTTTATATATATATGATTACTATATGGAACGGGGATGCCCGCCTGCAGCAGGCCATATTGGCTTTATACATTATTATTATATGGATCGGGGTTTCCCACCTGCAGTAGGCCATATAGGCTTTATATAGCGCTTGGGCCAAAGGAGCCCCTCCGAGAGTTTTCACACACCCCCAGTGAGTGTGGTTGATTTATAGCGCTTGGGCTGAATGAGCCACTCCGGAGTCTACACACACCCCCAGTGAGCGCGGTTGATTTATATTGAGGGGTCGATCTTGCCCGAAGCATTTATATTGAGGGATGTATTTTCCCTGGTCATGGATATTGCCCGAAGTATATATATATTTGGGATGGATCTTCCTTGGGCTTGATTGGTCTTATACAGTACTGAGTGACTGACTGTCAGTTGATAGATATACATATATATATTGGGATGGATCTTCCCTGGTCTGGATTGGCCATATACAATACTGAGTAATTGAGTATTTTAGATCGTGAGTACACAGAATTTTCACTAAGGTGTATCACATGCAGCATGTACATTGGCATATAGATACAGAGATGTCATATTCCTCACATTGTTCTGAGTTGATCTATTTTATTTTTACTGAGAGTAACTGTTGAACTTTAAAGCATGCCTATATTTTTGTATTGTTATTTCTATACTGGACTGTACCTGCGGAGGTCATCACTACTTTCAGCCCAAAGGTTAGTCTTGTTACTTATTGAGCTGGTTGTACTCATACTACACTCTGCACCTCGTGTGCAGATCCAGGTGCTCCCGGATACGGCGGTTGCTAGATTTCATAATTTATTATGGGGAGATTATCAAGGTAGCTACTTGGCATCCGCAGACTTTGACTCCCTTCCTTTTTAGTTATTGTACATTTCTATATTTTCAGACAATGATTTTATCAGTCAGACCTTGTATTCATTTAGATGCTCATGTACTCAGTGACACCCATTTTTGGGGAGTGTTTGTATCGGTATTTGCGAGATTTGTGGATTTTGTTTAATTATTTTGTTTTCAAATTTTAAAGACATGGTGGTTTATTGAGATTGTCGGCTTGCCTAGTATTAAGATAGGCGCCATCACGATAGGTAAGATTTTGGGTCATGACAAGTTGGTATCAGAGCTTTAGGTGACATAGGTCTCACGAGTCATGAGCAGGTTTAGTAGAGTCTTGCAGATCGGTACAGAGACGTCTGTACTTATCTTCGAGAGGTTGTCGAACCCTTAGGAAAAAAAATTCCTTTCTTGTATTCTATCGTGCGGAATTGATTCATCTTGAAACATAACTCTTTGAATTCCTTCCATACATTCGTATGCGCACATGAGCGCTCGGTATCAGCTGTGCATTGCTGGCTTGTGATTCTATGAACGATGTTTGAGATGTGTATTCTGTGGTTTGGTGAAGGGTCAGTCTGGAGGACTTAAGGCCAGGTTTAGACCGCAACTTAGGCTAGGTAGCTTCAGTTGTAACCTATACATTTGGACTCATATGTCCGGTAATGTCCCTACGAGTACAATTTGTGGATCGATGAGCGGTGGAATGGCTTTGTGATGAGTATGATGTAACTGCGAGATGTGTTAAGGCGATTTGAATGTGACAAGAAGTGTTTCCTTAAAATGTAAAGGAAGGTCATTGGGTGCTTTATTTTCATTTTGATGTGACGTACAATCTCGAGTGTGAATATTTTGAAAGATCTTACACATTGTTAAATTTTGGGGCAAATTAAATTCTCGTATCTGGTTAATGAGTTTGGACTCAGAAAGATTAAGTGATTTCATAGTAATTGTGGCTGCGAAAGGGTATAACAAGATGCCAATTTGATATTAAGCAAGTGGGTTATCTTCTGCGCAGTAATCTATGTAGGTGTGTGTAACGACCTGACTTGTCGTTTTAAGAATTTACGCCCCGTTCAGTGACTTAAGGTTTCGAGCAGCCTCGAAATATGTATTATGACCCGCGTGTGTGGTCGAGCTTCAATTACGGATGATTCGGAGTGATTCGGGACACTTAGTCCCTAAGACGGAAGCTTAAGTTTTAGGATTTTGACCGTAGTCGGAAATATGTGAAGACGACTCCAGAATGGAGTTCCGACGGTTTCGTTCGCTCCGTTGGGTGATTTTGGACTTAGGAGCGTGTCCGGACTGTGAATCTGAGGTCTGTAGCCAATTTAGGCTTAAAATGGCGAAAGTCGAATTTTTGGAAAGTTTGACCGGTAGGTTGACTTTTTGATATCGGATTCGGAATGCGATTCCGAGAGTTGGAACAGCTCCGTTATGTTATTTGGAACTTGCCTGCAAAATTTGACGTCACTTCGGGTTGGTTTGATAGGTTTCGGCACGAGTTTTAGAAGTTGGAAGTTTTGGAAGTTCATAAGTTCGATTTGTGGTGCGATTTGTATTTTCGGCGTGATTTGATGTGATTTGAAACCTCGAGCGAGTCCGTGTTATGTTATGGGACTGGTTAGCAGGATTGGATGGGGTCCTTAGGGGCTCGGGTGTGTTTCGAAGTGGTTTCGGACCAAATTGGAGTTGTTTGGACTGCTGTTGCTGAAGTCTGGTTTCCTTCTTCGAGAATGCGAAGGGAGTCTCGCGTTCGCGAAGAGGAATTTGAGGGGCTGATGAATTGTCCTTCGCGAACGCGAAGCTGTGAACGTGAACGCGAAGAAGGAGAAAGGCAAGCCTTCGCAAACGCGGCTCAGGCAACGCGAACGCGAAGAAGAAAGGAAGATTTGGGGCCTGGCATCGTTTGGCCTTCGCGAAGAAGGAGAAAGGCAAGCTTTCGCAAACGTGGCCTAGGCAACGCGAACGCAAAGAAGAAAGGAAGATTTGGGGCCTGGCGTCGTTTGGCCTTCGCGAACGCGAACGCGAAGGAGGTGGTCAGCTGGTCATCGCGAACGCGACGAGGGGTTCGCGAACGCAAAGAGGAAATGATAAGGCAGAAATAATTGGCCTTCGCGAATGCGACGAGGAGGTCACGAACATGATGAAGGATTTGAGGCACTTGGGTTTTGGCCTTCGCGGACGCAAAGCAATGGTCGCGAACGCGAAGAAGGCCTATCTGGGCAGAATTAAATGTCCCAAAAACGGGGGTTTGAGTTAATAACTCAAAATCAAATTTGGAGCTCGGTAGAAGGCGATTTTTGGAGAGATTCTTGCGTGGGTGTTTGGGGTAAGTGATTCTCATCCAGTTTTGATTAATTTCCATGATTATGTCTTTGAATCCATCATTTAATTCGAATTTAACTCAAGATTTTTGTAAAATCTTCCAAAAACGAAAATTTAAGATTTGGAAGTCGATTTGTTATTGGAATTCGATAAAATTGGAATGGTTGAACTCGTATCGGAATGGGTGTTCGGATTTCATGAAAATTATGTCGGGTTCCGAGAGGCGGGTCCCACGTTGACTTTTGTTGACCTTTTGGAATAAATTTTTAAGTCGACGTATTATTATTCGGAATTGTTTCCGATGAATTTTAATAAAATTATATAATTAATTTGGATAGATTTGAATGGCCCGGATATCAATTCAAGCAAGAAGGCGATTTTGGAATATCGGCATAACTTTAAAGAGGTAAGTGTCTTGCTTAACCTCGAGTGGGGAAAATTTCCCTTAGGCATTGAGTCTTATGTGCAAGTTGGGTAATTGAAAACCATGTACGCGAGATGACGAGTACGTACTTGGTTTATATGTGCAAATTTTATTGAGTTAAAGTCTTGAGCATATTGTGTAGTAAATTGGATAATTGTTGGCATATATTTAATCATCTACTTGTCGTGCCTAAACCCCTGTTGTTGACTCTGTTGTTATACGACAATGTGATGTGGTTGTTATTTGATTATTTATGAAATTTCATGAATTTGCTGGCTTGATAATTATTAGAATTTAATTTCATTCAGGATTTTTCCCTCTACAAATAATTAATTAAATGAGCTTAAGAAGAGGTGTTTATATAATTATTGAAAATTTGATCTTTTATGAAGACTTTGCTTTATGTTGAGTATTTTCTATCTCTATTGATTGTTTCATAGGTTCTACGAGTCACGAACGAGTCTTGCGGATCACAACGGAGACGTTTGTACTTATCTTCGAGAGGCTACAGAACTGTTAGGAAATTTCCATTTCTTTCATTCCTCTCGTGCGGAATTTGTTGAATTTGGAATTTGAACCTTTGTATCTCTATTCTCTCACAGATGGTGAGGACACGTGCTACTGGGTTAGCTGAGCAGGCATCCGCACATATTACTAGGGCTGCAAGAGGCTGGGGCCGAGATAGAGACCGAGGTAGAGGTCGAGGAAGGGCACATGCTGCGACTAGAGCACCTGTCAGAATAACAGTTGAGGAGCCACTAGTAGCTCCAGTTGAGGGACAGGTACCAGAAGCACCTGTTGTTACCCCCGGACTTCAGGAGACTTTGGCACAGTTCCTGAGTATGTTTGGTACATTAACTCAGGCGGGATTGATCTCTGTTGCACCAAACATTCTGCAGATTGGGGGAGTAGCTCAGACTCCTACCACAACTCCAGAGCAGCAGGTTCACGTTGGTCAGGTTTCGAGTGTAGTACCGGTACAACCTGTTATTTCGGTTCGGCCTGAGGTCAGGCCCAAGGCATCAGAAGAAGAACAAAAGAGACTTGAAAGGTTTAAGAAATATGATCCACCAACTTTCAGTGGCACAGCTACAGAGGATGCCCAAGGATTTCTGGAAAATTGTCACCGTATTCTCCGCACCATAGGTATTGTGGAAGTGAGCGGAGTTTCCTTTTACTACATTTCAACTATTAGGCACATCATATCGATGGTGGCAAATCTATGAAGAAGGTAGAGCAGCCGATGCCACACCACTAACTTGGGCTCAATTTTCGAAAATGTTCTTGAAAGAGTTTGTTCCCAAGACTCTCAGAGATGCGTGGCGCACAGAGTTTGAACGGTTCCGTCAGGGCACTATGACAGTGTCAAAATATGCTATCAGGTTCAGTGAGTTAGCCCGTCATGCACCTATCTTGGATCCTACAATCAGAGAATGGGTCCACAGATTCATTGAGGGGCTCGATTATGATATTAAAATATGTATGGCTCGAGAGTTGCAAACTGATGCTCCATTTCAACAAGTAGTGGAGATTGCAAGGAAGATTGGGGGTATTTTAGGCGAGGAAAGGGAGTCTAAGGAGGCCAAAAGATCTCGAAGATCTGGAGGGTTCAGTGGATTTTACTCTTCATCTAGGACCCATTATAGCGGAGGCTCGAGCAGTCGGTCAGCTCAGTCCGCACATCAGAATACTCGGAGTGCTCCAGTTTATAGTGCACCACCGACACGAGATTTTTACAGTGGTTATTCCAGTTATCCGGCACGGGCTCAGTATGAGCAGTCGCGACCTCAGAGGGGTTGTTATGAGTGTGGTGATACTAGGCATATCATGAGAGATTGTCCCAGACTTGGGAGGGGGTGGATTTCATCAGAACACTCCAGCTACAAGCTTTATTCCAGTTGATACTCCACATGCACAGTCAGCTAGAGGTGGAGGACAGGCGGGTAGTGGGCGCCTAAGAGGTGGAGGCCCGACCCGTTGATTTAATCACTATGATTTGGCTGAGGCCAATACACCAGATGGTGTCGTTACAGGTACGATCCTGATTTTTATTATAAAAGGATATTTTCCTTAATTTGATTCGGTTCTGAATATTGAGGTGAGACCTCCTATTATGCTCCGCTTATGGGTGAGCTTTGTAAATTTGTGACCCACTTATATGTTTATCCCCGTTGGGAGATTTAAATATGTGAACCTGTGTCTGTCACTTTATTTTTGTGCACCATTGAGGGCTATAAGTCCAAAAGCAAAAAATTATTATTTAATACAGTGGGTTTAATGTGTTTCGGAATAATTGATTTCATTTTTTATGAATTATATGCCCTACCGGTATAAGGGTTTATTATATGTTGTGAAAATTGTTTATGAAGTATATGGAAAATAAGAAAGAAAGGAAATTGAAAATTTCAGTTGGCACAATGTGCAACAAAATTATGATTCGGATTTGAGGATGAGATCCTCACATTTTTATACGATGTGAAATATTTGAATCGGGCTGCAAGCCGCGGTGAAAGTTATGTAAGGACGAGGTCCTTGTGGTAAAATATTTATGAGTTTAAAATTATGCCTTTGTGAAATTAATTTGTACAATAATATTAATAGGGAGTCATGCATGTTAGGCTTATTTGATAATTCCTGTGTATTTTTCTATTTATATTCAGCCATTTTCGTGGTGTGAACATTGCATTTTAGCCTATGAGGTGAGTGCCCAGGTGGCGTTAAATGTGACTCATTAATCCGAGTGAGTAATCATGAGGTCTTCATGCCTCACATTCTGTTGTCAGTGTTGTGAAAGTTCGAAATGAGGTGGTGGTTAATATGAGATTAATTGATGATGTTGGAATTAATTATGAATAGCTTTTAAGACCAGAGATGTGGTGATGAGCATAAACATGATGTGCTTAATGTCCTGATATCAATATGATCAGGCAATGATGAGATTAATGTTATTGATATATACCCTGTGTTATTTTGTTGGGTTGTGGATAAGTTGTTTGGAGTTGTTTGGGTGTTACTCTGGCAGGTGGATAGGCCAAATTACAGGGAAGACTCTGCCAAAATTTCTGAAAACATTTGAGAGTTAGTAAAAATTACGGGAATGTAAAATCACTCACAAGTATGTGTGCAAGAATATACAAAGTAATTTAAAGTCCTCAGAAAGATTCTTAGCACGTTCGAGGATGAAAGTTTGTTTAAGAGGTAGAGAATGTAACGACTCGACTTGTCGTTTTAAGAATTTACGCCCCGTTCAGTGACTTAAGGTTTCAAGCAGCATCACAATATGTATTATGACCAGCGTGTGTGGTCGAGTTTAAATTACTGATGATTCGGAGTGATTTGGGACACTTAATCCCTAAGACGGAAGGTTAAGTTTTAGAATTTTGACCGTAGTCAGAAATGTGTGAAGATGACTCTAGAATGGAGTTCCAATGGTTCTGTTAGATCCGTTGGGTGATTTTGGACTTAGGAGCGTGTCCGGACTGTGAATCTGAGGTCTGTAGCCAATTTAGGCTTAAAATGGCGAAAATTGAATTTTTGGGAAGTTTGACCAGGGGGTTGACTTTTTGATATCGGGTTCGGAATGCAATTACGAGAGTTGAAACAACTCTGTTATGTTATTTGGGACTAGCCTGCAAAATTTGACGTCATTCCGGGTTGGTTTGATAGGTTTCGGTACGAGTTTTAGAAGTTAGAAGTTTTGGAAGTTCATATGTTCGATTTGTGGTGTGATTTGTATTTTCGGCGTGATTTGATGTGATTTGAAACCTCGAGCGAGTCCGTGTTATGTTATGGGACTGGTTAGCAGGATTGGATGGGGTCCCAAGGGGCTCGGGTGTGTTTCGGAGTGGTTTCAGACCAAATTGGAGCTGTTTGGATTGCTGTTGCTCAAGTCTGGTTTCCTTCTTCGCGAATGCGAAGGGAGTCTCGCATTCGCGAAGAGGAATTTGAGGGGCTGATGAATTGTCCTTTGCGAATGCAAAGCTGTGAACGTGAACGCGAAGAAGGAGCAAGGCAAGCCTTCGCGAACGCGGCACAGGCAATGCGAACGCGAAGAAGAAAGGAAGATTTGGGGCCTGGGGTCGTTTGGCCTTCGCGAACGCGAAGAGTGGAACGCGAACGCGAAGGAGGTGGTCAGCTGGTCATCGCGAACAAGACGAGGGTTCGCGAACGTGAAGAGGAAATGATGGGGCAGAAATAATTGGCCTTCGCGAACGCGACGAGGAGGTTGCGAACGCGATGAAGGATTTGAGGTAGTTGGGTTTTGGCCTTCGCGAACGCGAAGGAGGTGGTCAGCTGGTCATCGCGAATACGACGAGGGGTTCGTGAACGCGAAGAGGAAATGATGGGGCAGAAATAATTGGCCTTCGCGAATGCGACGAGGAGGTCGCGAACGCGATGAAGGATTTGAGGTAGTTGGGTTTTGGCCTTCGCGAATGCGAAGCAATGGTCGCGAACACGAAGAAGGCCTATCAAGAATTAAAAGTCCCAAAAATGGGGGTTTGAGTTCATAACTCAAAATCAAATTTGGAGCTCGGTAGAAGGCGATTTTTGAGAGATTCTTGCGTGGGTGTTTGGGGTAAGTGATTCTCATCCAGTTTTGATTAATTTCCATGATTATGTCTTTGAATCAATCATTTAATTTGGATTTAATGGAAGAAAAATCATGATTTTTGTAAAATCTTCCAAAAATAAAAATTTAAGATTTGGAGTTTGATTTGTTATTGAAATTCGATAAAATTGGTATGGTTGAACTCGTATCGGAATGGGTGTTCGGATTTCATGAAAATTGTGTCGGGTTCCGAGAGACGGGTCCCGCGTTGACTTTTGTTGACTTTTTGGAATAAATTTTTAAGTCGATATTATTCGGAATTGTTTTCAATCAATTTTAATGAAGATAGATTTGAACGGCCCGGAGGTCAATTCAAGCAAGAAGGCAATTTTTGAATATCGGCATAACTTCAAAGAGGTAAGTGTCTTGCTTAACCTCGAGTGGGGGAAATTCCCCTTAGGCATTGAGTCTTATGTGCAACTTGGGTAATTGAAAACCATGTACGCTAGGTGACGAGTACGTACTTGGTTATATGTGGAAATTTTATTGAGTTAAAGTCTCGAGCATATTGTGCAGTAAATTGGATAATTGTTGGAATATATTTAATCATCTACTTGTCGTGCCTAAACCCTTGTTGTTGACTCTGTTGTTATATGACAATGTGATGTGATTGTTATTTCATTATTTGTGAAATTTCATGAATTTGCTGGCTTGATAATTATTGGAATTTAATTTCATTCTGGATTTTCCCCTCTCCAAATAATTAATTAAATGATCTTAAGAAGAGGTGTTTATATAATTATTGAAAATTTGATCTTTTATGAAGACTTTGCTTTATGTTGAGTAATTTCTATCTCTATTGATTGTTTTTGGGTGTTTGTAAACATTGTGTGGAGCATTTGGCTATTTGCTGTGAAATTAATTGACTTGGTTGTAGCTTTGAAATTTGGTTGTGGCCATTGGGCAAATTGTGATATGAATTGATTTTTGTTATGTTGTTGTGATAATTTCCCGTGTAAATTGTTGTGTGATGTGAGTTGTTATTTTGGGGAGATAAGGGTGGCATTTCACAGTTGATATTATGTGGTTATAACGGTTGTATTTCACCATTGATATTATGTGGTTATAAGGGTGGCATTTCACTGTTGTATTTGTTGGTTATTGATATTGTCTGGGCGGAGCGATAAGGGTTGCTATAGGAGCGATAAGGGTGGTAATAGGAGCGATAAGGGTGGCTATTGATATTGTCTGGGCGGAGCGATAAGGGTGGCTATAGGAGCGATAAGGGTGGCAATAGGAGCGATAAGGGTGGATATTGTCAGGGACAATATGTGATGATGTGGGGTTGTGGTGTTGACAATTTTCATGTGATGTTGTGATTTTCTTGTGTTTATTTTTATACCTTGTGGAACTTGTCTTGTTGTTAGTCAATTGATAATAATATGATTTATGTTGAAATTGGGAGCCTATGGCTATTGCCAGGTGGTTTATAAAATGAAATGTGGGCACGAGGTGCGTGAATTCTGATATGAGATGGGGATATTGACACGTGAATTGTCCGTGCAGTTGTGATATAAAATGTGGGCACGAGGTGTTGTGATGAAATGAAAATGATTTTTGGCAAGTGAATTGTCCGTGCAGTTGTGATATGAAAAGGGGGCACGAGGTGCCAGGCAAATATGATGATTTAATTATGGGCACGAGGTGCCGTGAAAATATGAAGATGGGCTGAGACCCGTATTTACGAAAAATATAAAAATGGGCTGAGACCCGTATTTTGATGATTTTTAAATGAGATATTACATGGTGACTTTTTAATTGAAAGAATTACAAAATATTTATTTGGAAGGATTTTTACTTAGAAAGTATTATATAAAAGAATTGTATTTTGAAAGATATTTATTTGAGGAAATTGTATTTGGAAAGATTTATTGAAAGAATTATATTTAAAAAATAATTATTTGAGAAAATTATATTTGAAAGAGAGTTATCTAGAAGAACTATGTGAAATACATTTATTTGAAGGGCCTGATTTAATTGGATGTAATTGCGTTTATTAATTATCGAGGGATATTAATGGTATTCTTGTTATCTGTTGTGCATATCACTGGTTGTTTTATCCTGCCCTTATTATTATTATTATTATTATTATTATTTGTTTCCTATTATTTTGTATATTATATTGCACAGGTTATTAGACTAGTGAGTGTCTTGACTGTACCTCGTCTCTACTCTATTGAGGTTAGTCTTGATACTTAATGGGCACCGCTGTGGTGTGCTCACTCTACACTTCTGCACATTTTTGTACAGAGCCAGGTATTGAAGATAACGGACTTGAGAAGAGTTAAAGCGGGATCGTAAGGATTCAAGGTAGAGCTGCTTGGTCGTCGTAGTTCCTTGGAGTCCTTTCATTTCATTGTACTGTTAACTTGTAATAAAAAAGTATTGTATATTCGGTCCTCGTGATCATTCTATGTATTCAGTTAGAGTTCGTGACTCAGTACTACTAGTCTTGGGAGATTGTGTATTGTAATTATTTCCGCTGTTAGATCTTAAAAAAAAGACTTCAAAATGTAATAGAAATCGGCTTACCTAGTCTTAGAGACTAGGTGCCATCACGATGCCTATGGTGGAATTTTGGGTCGTGACAGTGTGTTACTTATGATGTGAATAGAGAGTTTCTTTTCTCCCAGCGAGGTATATGTGTTGAGATTTGAGTTTGGATTAGTTGAGAAAGTTGACTTGACCGTCACGAGAATGAAGGCGAGCTTAGCAGATGAATTGAATTATTTATGGTTTTGTGTTACCTAAGCTTATGAAGAATTTTTGTTGAACTGACTAAAGTATTATGGCAGTAATAGAGTATGGATATTGTGAGTTATGGAATGTTTTGTTCTATGTCTTTGAGCCAAGTGGGGGAGCCTGCTATTGACAATTTGATTTCATGATTATGTGTTAAATTTTAGTTTTGGTCGGAGACATACTATGACTTGAAAAGATGGAGAACGAGGATGACTCGAGTAAGGAAATTCCTGAATGCGGGTTACATGGTACTTTATATAAATACGAAAATCATGGAATGATTAAATTATTATTTTGAAGAACGTCGTGCGCACGAAGTATGAATTTGATTGGTGGTGTTAAGGCATGGTTACTTCTTTGGGGGTTGTTGTGATAATGGGGCTTGTGCCTTTCGACCCATTTGGGCGGTGAAATTTAGATTTGAGCATAATGTGTGACTTTCGAAAGCGTTCTAATGGATTAAAAAATGTATATGTGTCGATTGAAATTTTTTCGAAATTTGTATATTGCCAGAATTGGCTATATATTTAGATGAATGTTATAACTATACGGTAATCCTTGAGAATGGTGCATATTTTAAAAGGCGCATTGTGTTTTGATTTACGGATGTCATTGGTATTGCAGTACTCACCTGGTTGATAGACTGCTAATATTCAAATTATTTCTATGTGGCACGAAAGAATTATGAAAGTATTCCTCATGGGAAGATCGTGAATGGAAGATGAGTTAGGCATTCTAGTGCTGGAGTTGGGATCAATTACGATGATTCATGTGTTTGATGAATTTAGAGACTGGGAGTTCTTAGAAGTATATTGTTTCGAGTTGCGGCATGTTTGAGGTGAGTATTTTATTTTTAACTCAGTGGAGGCACTAGTTGCATTAATTATTTGTGATAGATGCGCGCTATAAGTGTGCATACATGTGAGGTTTGAGCTAATGTGCGGGCATCGGGGCAAGTACTTATACTCGAAAGAATGCTTATGCTATGATATGCCTAGAGTTGACTGTTAAGCGTAAAGTTATAACGTTTCTCGTGTTCGTACCTTTGTTGAGAACTATTTGGGCTACATTTGAGGTTACAAAGAGGTTTATTCCCCTAAATAAATGGGGTAGTTACTATTTTTGCGTTAACTTGCCAATTTGAAGTGTGACAACAGACTTTGCGCATGCTTATGCTATGGCGTGTTATTTATACCAGTCCAGGAGCATGTGAATCTTATTTCATTTATCATATACATGTATACTTATTTGATTGCTCCTCTATGATATGCTTGGGCTGGAAGCCTGGGACTATGCTAGGCGGATTATGTTATTGGCGTGTGAGTTGTCCGTGCGGATCCATATAATGATATTATTGGCATGTGAGTTTTCTGTGCGAGTCCAGATATTGATACTATAGCACGTGAGATGTCCGTGCGAGTGATGTTAATGTGAGATCTAGAAGAGCCGGTTACTGTTATTAAATTTGTGTGTCTTGGTTCTACTATATATAACGAGCTTATAGCATTGTATTTGTGGTGGTGATTGTTGAACTCACAATACGGTTCTCTTCTTTGACACATTTTCCATATTTGGGTACAAAGATTTCACAGTTGTGGCCTGAGTTATATTGATGTGCGTGTCTGTGGGATAATTGTGTTTAATAATATAAGGTCATCGGACCTAGAATGGGTACTATCAGGCTTGATTATGGTATTTTCGGGAGGATAATATTGAAAGCCGTCTTAGGAGAGGATTATGGTCCTGGTTGGGGCGAGAGATCTCCATGGCTAGTTGATCTCATGAGTGGTTATGAGTTTTTGATTCTATCTTTCATCATTGGCAGTGTACGAAGGTTTTGGAATGAGGTTCTGTTGAATGCGGGATTTTATACTAGTACGTGGTTGGTTTTGAGTAATTACTGTGATCAGAAATGGTGCTACGAGTATGCGAGTTGTGTAGTATGTTATGTGATTATATTTGGGATTATGGTTATGGCTGGATACAGCTTGTTCAGGCTTATACGGTGTAGATGTTAGATTTAGATCTTGGAAAGAATTCTGGGTGTTAGAAATTGGGCTCCAAGTATTGGGCTAAGGTTAAATTAATGATTTTCAGGTGTTATATTGTCAGGCCTATATAGAATAGGGTGACGTGTGATCACCCCCAGATATGTGCATGGTAAGGAGGAACAGTGATTTAAAGGCTTAGGGACAATTCTTGGCATGTTCGAGGACGAACGTATGTTTAAGTGGGGGAGATTGTAACGACCCGACTGGCCGTATTGAGAATTTACGCGGTCATAACCTCTTGTAGGAATTTCCAAATGATGAACGATTTGAAGAGTTAGAAACTAGACTAAAAGATATTTTATTTGATAGGTAATACACCATATAAAACTTAGTATCATGAGAGTTCTGATCATTTGAAGTTAGGTCTTATGCGAACTCACTTGAAACTTTAGTCTATTATAAAATTTCCAACTTCTACATTCGATGCCGAACTTATCAAATCAAGTCCGAATGACCTCAAAATTTGCACATAAGTCATATTTGACATAACAGACCTATTCCAATGTCCGAAATAGGATTCCGACCCCGATATCAAAAGTCAACCCCCGATCAAACTTTCCAAAAATTCAACTTTTACCATTTCAAGTCTAATTCCACTACGAACCTCCAAATAATTTTTCGGACATGCTCCTAAGTTCATAATCACCATACGGAGCTATTGGAATCATCAAAACTCTATTCCGGGGTCATTTATACATAAGTTAACATCCGGTCAACTATTTCAACTTAAGCTTCCAACATGAAATTCATTCTTCCAAGCTAACTCCAAAATACTTTAAAACCAAAACCGACAATTCACACATGTCATAATACCTCGTAGGAAGTTACTCATGACTTCAAATAGCGCCGACGTCAATGAGGAATGCTACCTGGTTGATCCTGCCAATAGTCATATGCTTGTCTCAAAGATTAAGCCATGCATGTGTAAGTATGAACAAATTCAGACTGTGAAACTGCGAATGGCTCATTAAATCAGTTATAGTTTGTTTGATGGTTTCTACTACTCGGATAACCGTAGTAATTCTAGAGCTAATACGTGCAACAAACCCCGACTTCTGGAAGGGATGCATTTATTAGATAAAAGGTCGACGTGGGCTCTACCTGTTGCTGCGATGATTCATGATAACTCGACGGATCGCATGGCCATCATGCCGGTGACGCATCATTCAAATTTCGGCCCTATCAACTTTCGATGGTAGGATAGTGGCCTACCATGGTGGTGACGGGTGACGGAGAATTACCAAAGGTTGGAAAAATGAGATTTTGCGACATTTCTGCGATCGCAGAATAATTCTTCGATTGCGAAAGTGCTTCTTTGACTGCAAACTGGTCGCAGAATGGACCAGAACAGCCCTGTTCTAGGCACCAATTTTTGTGACCATTTTGTGACCCGCATACCAATTCTGCAGTCCATTATGCGACCGCAGACCTTCTTTCGGAGTGTTAATTTTTATATTTTCATAACCCAACCCAATTTGATAAATATGCTTTGGGATTCATTTTGGAGCAAAAATTTGACATTTTTAGAGAGAAGGGAGAGTGTTCTAGAGAGAGGAAAAAGCTCAAGTGCTTTGTTCATCAAGATCTTGTTCAAGCTTTGAAATCCAACAAGGAAATATAACAAGATCTTTACCCAACAGGTAAGGTTCTAACCCCTAGTCTTCAACTTCGAGTTTGGGTAAAGATGAGTGATTAAGAGTATGATTCTTGGCTGTAATCATATTATTTATACATACCAATAAGGTTTGTGGAAAGATTGTTGAGTTCAAATGGGTAAAGATTGAGTAGAAAATGATAGAAATCTTCAAAGACTTTAACTTAAGATTTGAGGGTCAAATTGATGTCGGAATTTGGTGAAATTTGTATGGTTGGACTCGTGGTTCGATGGACGTTCATATTTTGTAACTTTTATCGGGTTCCGAGAGCGACTTTTGAGTTAATTTTGGATTTATATTGGAAAATTTGTATTTTCGTATGAAATTATTACAATAATTGATATTGACTGAATCGAATTGATTGTGGCTAGATACGAGACTTTGGGAGACCAATTCTCGTGGCAAGGGCATAGAGGAATAAAGAATTATACGGTTTGAGGTAAGTAACACTTCTAAACTTGGTTCTGAGGGTATAAATACCTGAATTTTATGTTGTATTAATTCTTTGGAGATGATGGACATGCTAGGTGACGAGCGTGTGGACGTGCACAATTGAAATTGTGACTTGAATAAAATCTGTGAAGTTGTAAAAAAAACTTAAAGAATCATCTTATTATCTAAATATTTTCCACGTGTTAGAGAAATTGAGTTGAGGCTTTTATTAAAGATCATGTTTAGGCTACGTGCCAATATTTTTGGGACCCATGGGGTCGTGTTGCTGTTGAATTAAGTGTTTCAAAAATATATATTTTACACTCAGTCATATTCATCCATTGTGAGGATATTTATAGGATCGAGTTGCGCGCCGCAGCAGGCCATATTGGCTTTATATATATTATTATTATATGGATCGAGCTGCACGCTGCAGCAAGTTTCATTGATTCATGATGGGATCGCGCTGCAGGCCATATTAGCTTTATACAATATGGAATGGGGCTGCCTGGCTGCAGCAGGCCGTATAGGTTTTATTATTATACGGATCAGGACTGCCCCGTCTGCAGTAGGCCATATAAGCTTTATATAGCGCTTGGGCTGAAGGAGCCCCTATGAGAATCTGCATACACCCCCAGTGAGCGCGGTTGATTTATAGCGCTTGGGCTGTAGGAGCCCCTCCGGAGTCTAGACACACCCCCGATGAGCGCGGTTGATTTATATTGAGGGATGGATTTTCCCTGGGCATGGATCTTGCCCGAAGTGTATATATATTTGGGATGGATCTTCCCTGGGCTGGATTGGCCTTATACAGTACTGAGTGACTGACTGTCAGTTGATGGGATATACATATATATTTTGGGATAGATCTTCCTTGGGCTGGATTGGCCATATACAGTACTGAGTATTTTAGATTATGAGTACACACACTTTTCACCAAGGTGCATTACATACAGCATGTGCATTGGCATGTAGATACAGAGATGTCATATTCATCACATTGTTTAGAATTGATCTATTTTATTTGTACTGAGAGTAACTGTTGAACTTGAACGCATGCCTACATTTTTGTATTGTTATTTCTATATTGGACTGTACCTAAGGAGATCATCACTACTTTCAGCCTAAAGGTTAGTCTTGCTATGTATTGAGTTAGTTGTACTCATACTACACTCTGCACCTCGTGTGCAGATCCAGGTGCTCCCGGATACGACGGTTGCTAGATTTCGGAATTTATTCTGTGGAGATAATCAAGGTAGTTGCTTGGCGTCCGAAGACTTTGACTCTCTTCCTTTTTAGTTATTGTACTGCTCTATATTTTCAGATAATGATTTTATCAGCCAGACCTTGTATTTATTTAGATGTTCATGTACTCAGTGACACCAGATTTTCGGGAGTTTTGTATCGATATTTGCAAAATTTGTGGATTGTGTTTTATTATTATGTTTTCAAATTTTAAAAGATATGGTGGTTTATTGAGATTGTCAGCTTTTCTAGTATTGAGATAGGAGCCATCACATCAGGTGAGATTTTAGGTCGTGACACAAAAATACTGGCACAAAGCCTCATCATGATTTTTAATATGATCCTCAACTCAATTTCTTTAGCACATAAAACTACATAGAAAATGCCAAGATTATTTGACTACAAAATTCCACGGAAACAATTATATCACAATTTCTATGGTGCACGCCCACACACCCGTCACCTAGCATGTGCGTCACCTCCCAACAATTCATATAATACATATATTCAGGGTTCATACCCTCATTTTTGATCGAGGTACGTAGTTCACCTCACACTTTTGGAGGGTTATACAGCGTGAGTTTGGCACGCGGGTTGAGTTGAGTACAATATTTCATCCACAGACAGACGGACAGTAAGAATGCACTATTCAGATATTAGAAGATATGCTTCGCGCTTGTGTTATAGTTTTTGGAGGTTCTTGGGATCAATTTTTTCCACTTGCGGAATTTTCTTATAATAATAGCTACTAGTCGAGTTTTCAGATGGATCCATATGAGGCATTGTACGGAAGGCAATGTCGATCGCCAGTTAGATGGTTATAACCGGGAGAGGCTCGGTTGTTGGGTACCGATTTGGTATAGGATGTCTTGGATATGTTCAAAATTATTCAGGATCGACTTTGCACAGCTTAGTCTAGGCAAAAGCCTTATGCCGACCGTAAGGTTCGTGATATTGCATTCATTGTTGGAGAAAGAGTATTGCTCCAGGTTTCACCTATGAAAGGTGTAATGAGGTTCGAAAAGAAGGGTAAGTTGAGCCCTAGGTATGTCGGACCCTTTGAAATTCTTGAAAGGGTGGGTGAAGTAGCCTACAAGCTTGCATTACCACCTAGTTTATCAGCGGTTCATCCGGTGTTCCATGTGTCTATGCTCCAAAAATATCATGGTGATCCATTCCATGTGTTAGATTTCAGCTCAGTCTATAGAAGCATCTACTTGGGAGTCCGAGTCGGACATGCGGAGTAAATATCCACACCTTTTCACCAGCTCAAGTACTTTTTCTAATTTTGTTCGAGGACGAACGTTTGTTTTAGAGGTGGAGAATGTGATGACCCAAAATATCATATTTCAATTTAATAATTATTTCTGTATTTTGAGACCTTGAAAAGCACTATTTATCATTCCTCGACTTGCGTATGCAGTCCGTATAATTTTTCAGAAAGTTGTTATGTGAAAAATGGATTAAAATGGGAAATATAGCTTTAAAACTCAATGGGGTTGACTTTGGTCCATATTTTGAGAAAACGGACCCGGATAAGTGTTTTGACGGTTCCTGTAGGTCCGTATCATGATTTAGGACTTGGGCGTATGTCCGGAATCGAATTCGGAGGTCCGTAGCTCGAATTATCGCATATTGTCAAATTTTTGAAATTTAAAGGCTTAATAACTTTAAAGAATTGGCCAATGTTTGACATTGTTGATTCCGGGTCCGTATTTTGGTTTCGGAATCCGGCATATATCCATTACTATAGTTATGACTTGTCTGCCAATTTTTGTGAGAAACAGAGTTGGTTTGGCGTAATTCGGATGTTCGGTAGTTAAAATAGAAATTCTAAAGTTTTCTTAAAACTTTCACATGAATTGGTGTCTGATTCGTAGTTCTAGGTGTTAAATTGGTATTTCTAACGCGCGATCCAGTTCGTATGAGGTTTTTGGACTTGTGTGCATATTTGGTTTGGAGACCCGATGGCTCGGGTGAGTTTCGGATTGCCTACGGACCTTAATTCTTTGAAAAATCTGGTTTTTTGGGACTTCTGCTGGTTTCTGGTGTCATGTGCTTCGCGATCGCGAAGAGGAATTTGGGACAGGGGAATTTTCTTCATCGCGAACGCGATAGCTGGTTTGCGAACGCGAAGCAATGAGGGGTCTTACCCTTCACGAACGCGACCAGCTTCCCACAAACGCGTAGGCTTGGGACCTGGGCAGGGGGAATCGTTGTTTCTTCTACGCGAATGCGAGTATTGGCTCGCGAACGCGAAGGCCAGGGGGAGAAACCTTCGCGAACAAGTGGGAGGACTCGAAAACTCGAAGGCCACTTGGTCTGTTGCACATCGCGAACGCGACAGTCCCTTCGCGAACGCGAAGAAGGCTTGACGCCCAGTGTTTAAAACAGACCCAAACGGGCGTTTTTCCATTTTTCACAAACCCTCAATTACAACTCGGTTTAGGGGCGATTTCAAAGGAGTTTTACACGATTTCGAACTGGGTAAGTGTTCTTTATCACATAGTGAATATATTTCATAAATCTATGTCTATATTCATCATTTATTTGGGATTTAGATGGAAGAAATTGAAATTTTTATAAACCTTTCCAAAAACGAGAATTTAAGATTTGAAGGTCCATTTGACATCGGAATTTGATAGATTTTGTATGGCTGGACTCGTATCGGAACGGGAGTTCGGATTTCGTAAGTTTTTCTGAAATTCGAGACATGGGCCCCACTAATAATTTTTGAGTTGAATTTCGAATTTTAATCCGAAAAATATGTAAATTCATATTGAAATAATTCTTTCGATTTGTATTGAATATGTTGAATTATTTATGACTAGATTTGAGGATTTCAGACACTAATTCACGAGACAAGGGTATGTTGGAAACTTGAATTTGGTTGCGAAGCGATGTAAGTGTTGTGGTTAACCTTGACTTGAGGGAATAAAACCCTTGAATTATTTGCTATGTGAATTTCATGCGTAACGATGTATAGGCAAGGTGACGAGTGCCTATACTTTGTCAAATTAATTATTTGCTTAATTATTTAAACATCTTAAATTGTTTTAAGACACGAATTAATTGTTATAATAATTATTTCTCTCATATTCCTTGTCAAATATTAATTCTTGAATTCCTGCAATAATAGTCACATGCTTATTTGAATTATGTGTCTTAATTGCTACTTGACATTTAGCATATTAAATATTAGACTACCTATTTTCTCCCTGATTTTCACAATTAATTGCTATTTATCATTGTTTGTTTCATAAATAAATTATAATTATTGTATGCCTTAATGCTTAATAGTTTCTCATTGAACGTGGTATTTATTGGAGTATTTTTATTATATTGGAGGAACGAGTTGCACGCCGTGGGGGGGAGGGGGATCGGGTCGCACGTCACAACAGAAATGAAAATAAATATATTGGTAGATCGGGTTGCACACCGCAACAGAGTTATTTAAAGTTTATATTGGGAAATCAGGTTGCACGCCGCAACAGAAATTTATTGAGGAATTATATTGTTGGGACGGGTTGCACACCGCAACGGAAATTGATTGAAATAATAATTGGTTATGACTGCCGCGTTGACTTCAACTGTTAAAATGAGTTACCTGATTTATTTCTATTATTTTTGTTATCATTATTATTGCGCACAGGTTAATGTAAGTGACATGCCTTAGCCTCGTCACTATTTTGTCGAGGTTAGGCTCGACACTTACCAGTACACGGGGTCGATTGTACTGATACTATACTCTGCACTTCTTGTGCAGATTTCGGAGTTGGTCCCAGCGGCGTACTGTAGGTTTACCCGGATACAGCTACCAGTGGAGACTTGAGATATAACTACACATCGTTCGCAGTTCTGAAGTCCCCTTCTATCTTATACCAGTTGTGTATTATATCTCAAACAACTTGAACTTTATTCAAACCTTTATTTATATTATTCTAGAAGCTCGTGCACTTGTGACTCTAGTTCTGGGATGGTATTTAGATATCGTATTTATTATGGATTATTCACTTTATTTCCGCATTTGTTTCTTTGGTATTAATTAATTTAAAATTGTGTTAAAATGGCTAATTATATTTTAACGTTGGCTTGCTTAGCAAGTGAAATGTTAGGCGCCATCACGGTCCTGAAGGTAGGAATTTCGGGTCGTGACAATTTCTGATCGAGGTACGCAGTTCACCTCGCACTTCTGGAGGGCCGTACAACATGAGTTAGGCACACATGTTGAGTACAACGTTTCATCCCCAGATGGACGGACAGTCCGAGAGCATTATTTAGATATTGAAGGACATGCTTCGCGCTTGTGTTATGGATTTTGCGGGTTATTGGGATCAGTTCTTTCCCCTTGCGGAGTTTGCCTACAAGAACGTACAACTACCAGTTGAGCATTCAGATGGCTCCCTAAGAAACATTGTATGGGAGGCAGTGCCGATCGCCATTTGGTTGGTTTGAGCCGTGAGAGGCTCGGTTGTTGGGTACTGATTTGGTTTAGGATGCCTTGGATAAGGTCAATATAATTCAGGCTCGACTTCGCACCGCTCAGTCTAGGTAGAAAGGTTATGCCGACCGTAGAGTTCGTGATGTTGCATTCATAGTTGGATAAAGAGTATATATATTTAGTGTAAGAATATTAACACTTTCAATATACTTTAACCGATTATATTAGACTTTTTTTAAACACTTTTAGGTTCTCAGATTAGGAATTGTGGTCATTTTATATGAAGGGTATAACAAAAATTTTATTGCCAATGAATATATTTTAAGATTAGTTTTTATTTACTGTGCTATATTGTTTTTTATTTTTTCCTTTATACTACCACGCATTTTTTTCTTTTATTTAATACATTTGTTCATGTGTAATGAAGTTAATAAAAGAAACAGACTGTGGGTAAAATACTTTTATTGACCGTGGTAATATTTTGATAAAGACTGGGCCGGTTTGCACAGATATGTTTTTACAGTTCAAACTTCATTATTATTTATTCCTTATCTTATAGATTAGAGTTGATTCTAAAAAAAACTAGCATGTGTATAATTTTCAGCTTAATGTAAGAGTACCACTTCTAATAATTTTATACAACATTATCTTTACTCTCTTGTAATATAAAATTATTGACTTTTATAATGGTGAAACAATATAATGTTGAAGCCACAGATTATGCGGAGGACAATTCATGCCAGCAAAGAATATCCACTTTTCCATGTGAACTCAAACATCCCAAAGCCCACCATTACATAGACTCTTTGAAAAAATGGCAAATGTGTCATCCATGAGATGTGAGATTTCTATTTCTTTAATGATATAAAGAGAAGCAACAACAAGATTAGCAAGGGAAACAAAAAGTTTCATCTTTGATATACAATTTTCAACTAAGGAGAGGGATACTCTAATGATTTGTTAAAGAAGGGAATTCACATTGCCAATTACATTAGAAATAAATTGGTATATTTTGTTAATGGTTTAATCTTAAGTCAATTGTAGTGTTGTCACGACCCAAAATCCAACTAGTCGTGATGGCACCTAACCCAACCCGCTAGGTAAGTCAATTATCAATTAATAATTATTAAAGCAGTTTAAGTAAAGAAAAATAAATCTTAATCTTATACATTCCCCAAGAATTGGTAGTACAAATCATGAGCTTCTAAGAATAGAATTTACAAAGCTGATATGAAATAAATACATCTTCTGTTGGAAAAGTACATAAACAAAGTTTTTTATAATCTAAGGTGTTACACCCTATATTTTCGTATGTAAAAATGCGTCGTAAGCAAACTAATGTAGGACAAAAAAATGAGATAATATTTAAAAGTATATAAAGTAAGTTAATCATGTTACCTCTGAGGTTACAAATATTGAAGATCATGAACAACAAGTACAAAGAGGGTTGGACAGTTCAGAAGCTAAAGCAATTAAATAAAACAATGTTTCATCGAAAGTCGACAAGTTGGGAATGTTATAACATGTACCTTTGGGGTGAGACTAGGGTGATTAACATGATAAAGAGATTATGTTATGATTTATATTAGTCGTATTACATCCGTGTGTTATGTTTTTAAGTCAAGCGAGTTGTGGAACAAAAGTCGATGAAAGTCATCACAAGTTACATTCATAAGTTTTACTGAAACTTTGGGTCAAATGTAACTGCAATTTTCTCCCAATATACTTAGAGTTATGGTGTGTTCCACACATCAAATTAAAGATCTATGAGTCTATTTTCCAACGCATTAAACCATTTGTCAATACAACATCGGAGTAGAGAGATATGTGCATTTTTGCGATACTGCGCAAGCTGCTAGGTGACAAGTAGGTGTGTCACCTACTTGCTTAAATGAAAGCCCAAAAATGGGCCATTTCGGGTCGTCCAAAGAGGCCTTTTAAGGGCCTATTTTCTTCATATATTAGACTCAAAATAGAGCATAATAACCAGACATAAGCTCTGCAAAGAATCCTCCCAAAAATTTTCCACAAACCCTAATTGATTTTCTCTCCCTTTCAAGTTCCAATTGGAGGTAAAACTTAGAGTTTGAAGAACCAAGATAGGAGCTGAGTTATCCAACAAATAAGGTGAGTTTACTGCTCTCTTTCATCCATTTTTTCTTCTGTAAATTCATGGTAAGTCGTTCTATACTTGTAAGAACTCACGGGATGGTGATCGGAAGCCGTGAGTTCGAGTTATTCACTTGTAGCGGACTGTTTTGTGGACTGTTTTGTGTTGCTGTTGGGCTGCGTGTTTTATTACTATTTTGTGGAGTTTTGGAGGAGGAAGGGGGTTTATAAACACCATATAAATGTAGGGTGGTTGGCTGGTCGTTCGTCATAACATTTTCGGGTCGTTTGACACTACTACGGTGGTCGTTTTGTGTACGAAGAGATTGGGGTGTGTTGGGCTGTTTTGTAGTATTTGATGGTGTATATAGGGCTGGAAAATGATGTATATATGTTGTTATTGTTCTGTCCTTGTATTGTTGGTGTTATCTTGAAGTTGGAGGAAGGGCATATTATAGGGGAGATGCTGCCCGTTTTAATACAAAATAGGTTTGTCGTTCGTTGTGCGATAGTTGTACCTTTCGTAACTTAACGATAGTATTATTATCATTCTTGTAGATTAAGGTGCGAAGAGGTGAGTTCAACTTGGTGATTGAAAAGATTGTGATAAGGTATGTTAAGGCTAAGCCTTCCTTCATTTTGGCATGATCTCGTAGCTACATGTGTTAGTAATGAGACAAAAAGTGAAGTTCATATTCATGAATTTATTCACACTATTCTAGTCTCATAAGTTACAATATTATTCCTTATCGAGACTCTATATTCAATTTTAGTATTGTCTTCTTCCAGTCAAGAGAGCAGCAAGCCTATATATACAGTATTACAGTATTTTCATTACCATCGAGCTATAATCGATGGGCAGGCCCCTATTGGGCAACCTCTGATCAGATGGAAAGTTATATACCGAGCCTACTGTGGCCGAGCGCCTATGAGCGAGCCCAGCATGGTCGAGATACATAGCCTAGTATGGCCGAGCGCCTATAAGCGAGCCTACTATGGCAGAGCAGTTATATATATCGAGCCTTATAAGGCCGTACAATTATTTTACTTACTATATTGAAGGAGTTGAGTCAGTATCAGCAGGTAAGTATATCTCCAGATCATCTTTGACTCCCAGTTAATTTCAGTTATCATATTATCAGTTCAGTTTCAGATTTCAGTTATTTTATTGCCTTACATACTCGGTACATTATTTCGTACTGACGTCCCTTTTTTGGGGGCGCTGCATTTCATGCGTGCAGGTTCAGACAGACAGACGGGTAGACCTCCTCAGTAGGTGTTTTCCGAGTTTCGCCTGATCGGTAAGCTCCACGTCTTTCGGAGTTGCCAGGACTAGAGTTTTGTGTACATCTTATGTATATCTGTATATATGTTATGGGTAGGTCGGGGCCCTGTTCCGATCACAGTACATCTATCAGTAGAGGCTTGTAGGCATATCCTGTTGGTTAGTGCAGTATGTTGGGTTTGTATAAATTGGTGGTTTGTCAGCTGTAGTAGCTATGACGGCCTTGTCGGCCTAGCTTTATATTGATATTTAGTTAGTGCTAGTTTCCATTCAGTTTTATATTTTGCTTCGCAAATTGTCTTGCAAGGTGGCCCCAAGGCCAAAGTATGACATTATGTGTTCAGAGTCCCTTAGTCGCAATTTGGTACGCCAGGTTAGGTGAGGCACGGGGTGCTTGTCTCGCTCCTAGGTTCGGGGCGTGACATAAGGCTACCATGAACAAGAGGCAGCTATCATAAGAATGCATGTACATCTTCAAATTCGGCAACCATCGAGCACAGCAACAACATCAGCCAACATCTGCACGCAATGTGCAGAAGTATAGTATCAATACAACCGACCCCATGTGCTGAGTAAGTAACAAACCTAACCTTAGGTTGAAAGCAGTAATGAGCTTTTACCAAGGTCGGGTCCAAAAATCAATAGTCCACAACAGTCCATAACCACGTAAAGGAAAAAAACAAGAAGTAACTGAGAGATAAAATGCTCAGCTAAATCATGATCTCAAAAATAATAATTCTTCCTTTCAAATACATGAGTAAAAACCCAAATCGTTTACCGATGTTTCCAAAAATATGAATAAGTTTGAAAAAAATAATTTTCCCAAAAATCCTTTCAATAATAAATGAGATGTTTCATTTTCTTTCCAAATAACCTGTGTAAAAACAAATTCATCACTATGCCCATCTGTCAACATGTGTGAGAAATCATGAATGATGTGATACTGTACAGCATGAGGAAAATACATCTCTATGCATGTATGTCATGTGTGCATGTCAATGCGATGCAACTCAGTGATAAAATCATATGCATACTCTCAGAGTATCATTTCACTCAGTCCTCCTAGTCACTCAGTACTCACAGTCGCCCATTCCTCACAGTCACTCAGTCCTCCCAATTGCTCGGCACTCGCACTCAGTAGGTACATGCTCTCACTGGAGGTGTGTACACACTCCGGAGAGGCTCTTTCAGCCCAAGCGCTATAATCTGCATGGACAACTCACGTGCTGCATGGACAACTCACGTGCTATAATAATATCTGGATCCGCACAGACAACTCACCTGCTGCACAGACAACTCACGTGCCATAATAATATCTGGATCTGCACGGACAACTCACGTGCTATAATAAGCCAATCTGGCATGCTGCGGCGTGCAGCCCGATCCCATAATTATCCTCACAATCAGGCCCTCGGCCTCATTCAGTCATCAATCTCTCGGGCTCACAATGTCATGGAAATAGCCCAAAAATGATGATATGTTGTATCAATAAATAACAACAGAGACTGAGATATGATATGTAATTAAAAGAATATGACTGAGTATGAATTTTTAATTTAAGAAAAATAATTTACAGCAATACGACCTCTATGGGTCCCAATAATACTGGCACATAGCCTCAACATGATTTTCAATATGATTCTCAGCTCAAATTCCTTTAACATATGACAATACAAGGAAAATGACAAGATTAGTTTACTATAAAATTCCACGGAAACTGTGATGACCCAAAATGTTATCTTTAAATTTAATAAGTAATTCTGTGTTCTAAGACCTCGAAAAACACCATTTATCATTTCTCGACTGTGATGACCCAAAAGGTCATCTTATCTTTTCGAACTCGAATCTGTGCTATTAAACCTTAGAAATCTTATTTTTACCATCCTCGATTTGTGTGCGCAATCCGGGCAGGTTTCCAGAAAGCTTTTATGTTGAAAACTAATGAAAATAAGAATTTTTGCCTTAAAAGTTAATTTTATTGACTTCGGTCAACATTTTTGGTAAACGGGCCCAGATCCGTACTTTGACGGTTCTGGTAGGTCCGTATCAAATTATGGGACCTGGGCGTATGCCCAGAATCGAATTTGGAGGTCCCTAGCTTGAGTTATGAATTTTTGATAAAAATTACAAGTTTGGAAATTATTTATTTTTAAGAATTGATTGATATTTTGCATTGTTAGTATCGGGTCCGTATTTTGGTTCCGAAGCCCGGTACAGGTGTATTATGATATTTAAGACCTATCTGTGAAATTTGGTAAGATTCAGAGTTGATTTGACGTGATTCGGACGTCCAGTTGAAAAGATAGGAATTTTAAAGTGTTCTTGAGAATTTCATTTGAATTGGTGCTATATTCGTAGTTCTAGGTGTTATTTTGGCGATTTAATCACACGAGCAAGTTCGTATGATATTTTTAGACTTGCGTGCAAGTTTGGTTTCGAGCCCTGAGGGCTCGGGTGAGTTTCGGATAGACCACGGGATGTTTTGGACTTGGGAAAAATCTTGTTTTCTGCAGATTCTGGTGTCTGTCATATCCTTCCTCGCGTTCGCGAAGGTTCTCTCGCGAATGCGAAGAGTAACCTGATGAGGCTGGGACTTCTTCTTCGCGAACGCTAAGGCCTGGTCGCGAACGCGAAGTGATGGAGGATTTACCCTTCGCGAACGCGATCGGCTCAATGCGAACGCGAAGCATGTGGGGACTTGGGGGGGGGGGCATTTTGGTCGTTCCTTCATCGCGAACGCGATTCACGTCTCGCGAACGCGAAGACCAGGGGAGTAACCATCACAAACGCGAGCTGGGTCTCGCGAACACGAAGGCTTGGCTGCAGTACCCTTCGCGAACGCGATGCACACTGTCGCCCAGTGCTTAAAACAGAATCAAACATGGGTTTAAGCCATTTCTTCAACATTTTTCAAGAACCAAACGGGGAGGGGCGATTTTCAAGAGTCATTTTCTTCCCCAAAGTGTTGGTAAGTGATTCTAAACCATTTCCTTTCAATTACCCATTACATTCCTTGAATTTTCAACCAAAAATCTAGAGTTTTCATGGTAGAATTAAGGGTTAGGGTAGAAACTAGGAATTTCAGAAATTTGGGGATTTAGACCTCGATTTGAGGTCAGATTCCAAAACTAATTACATATTCGGGCTCAGGGGTGAATGAGTAAAAGGATTTTTATCCGAACCTCGGGTTTTGACCAAGCGGACCCGGGGTCGATTTTTCGACTTTTTGGAGGAAAATTTGGGAAATTTAATTTATGCAATATAATTGATTCCTTTAGCAATATTTGATATTATTGAGTCATTTTGAAAGATACGAGTGGTTTGGAGGTGAATTCCAAAGGAAAAGCTGTGATTGAGAATTAAGTGGCCTTCGGAGCGAGGTAAGTGTTATGTCTAACCCTGACTTGAGGGAATTAGGAACCTTAGATAACTTTCTAAGTGAAATCCATGTGAGCGGCGTATATGTGAGGTGATGAGTACTTATGCGCCCCCAAATTTACCTGTTTTTCCACGTTTCTCTGTTTTTCTTATATTGTATTTTCCTATGTCAAATTGCTACTTGTTATGCTAGTATTGTTCAATTTATCATTCTTATCAAGTTTACAGATTTTCTAGTGATAATTGAATTTTTTTTTCAATGTTGAGATTGATATTATGGAACCAAATATTGAAGTAAGGTTTGTACTTATTATTCTATCTACCTGTTGTTATTTATGCATTGCATTATAGTAAGGGAGAGTATTAATGCATGAAGGGTGATGCTATGTCATATTGTGAGTGTTAATGCACGAAGGGTGATGCCGTGCCATATTGTGAGTGTTAATGCACGAAGGGTGATGTCGTGCCATGATATGAGAGTAAAAGCACGAAGGGTGATGTCGTGCCGTTTCTATTAACTTTATGGTGAGATTGAGAGTAAAAGCATGAAGGGTGATGTCGTGCATTTTTTCTTACTGTATTTACTATTCTTGTTGATTCATGGTATATTGACTGCTCCGGTGATCATTCTGTTGTAGTTCTTTATCTTGTATTCCCCTCTGTATGTTCCCCTCCCGACATTTCCTGTTTAGTTCTTCATTTCTGTTATTTGTATATACACTGTTAAATTGTACAGGTTGATTTGTAGGTGCCTTGCCTTAGCCTCGTCACTACTTCGTCGAGGTTAGGCTCGACACTTACCAGTACATGGGGTCGGTTGTACTGATGCTGCACTCTGCACTTTCTGTGCAGATTTTGATATTGGCTCAGGTTGATCGAGATTTGCTACTGGTCCGCTGTCCGGAGACTCAAGGTAGATTTGTCGGCGTTCACAGACCTTGAAGTCCTCGTCTATCTTTTATGTCCTACTATTTTCTTTCATTCAGACGGTTGTATTTCTTTCAGGCTATTACTTGTAGTAAATTCTAGAATGCTCATGAATTATGACTCCAGCTCCGGGTGGTAGTAATTAATATAGTTTTATGATATTCCGCACTTATTATATTTCATCTTAGTTAATTATTGTTATTTACTGAATGGAAATAAGGAATTGGTTTAACGATTTTCTAACGTTGGCTTGCCAAGCAAGTGAAATGTTAGGCGCCATCACGGTCCCGTCGGTGGAAAATTTTGGGTCATGACATCGACTTGCGTGCGCAGTCCATAAAATTTTCCGAAACGTTTTCAGGCGAAAAATGGATTAAAATGTGAAATAGAGCTTTAAACCTCAACTGAATCGGGGTGTGACTTGTAATTTCAGCGTTGTTTGACATGATACGAGACCCCGAGTAAGTCCGTATTATGTTATTGGACTTATTGGTATATTCGTATGGGGTCCCGAGTACCCCGAGAGTGATACGGATTGAAATCGGATCAAGAATTAGACTTAAGCAAAATCTGAATTTTTTCTTCTGTTGTAATCGCACCTGCGGATTTTTGACCGTAGAAGCGAGCCTTCCATCGCAGATGCAGCCAGGCATGTCCATGCTTCAATCCTAGAAGCAGATAGCTTCTCGCATAAGCGTGTCTGTAGATGCGCACCAAATCACGTAGATGCGGGACTGGGCTAGCCTGGGGTCTTCGTAGGTGCGGCCATTTTGCGCAGAAGCGGATGTCGCAGGTGCGACAGGAGTGTCCGCAGATGCGGAACTTCACCTGGCAGCTTGGCATCGCAAATGCGAAACGTTTATCCGCAGATACGAAAATGACTGGGCAGAGCCCATAAATTCGGAAGTCGCCATTTTTACTCATTTTTCAGTTTCAAGACTCGTATTTGGGCAATTTCAAGGAGGATTTTCACAACTTTGAATTGGGTAAGTGTTCTTTAATCAAAAGTGATTATATTTCACAAATTCATGTCTATATTCATCATTTATTTCGGATTTAGATGGAAGAAATCAGATTTTTATAAAATCTTTCAAAAACGAAAAGTTAAGATTTGAAGGTCCATTTGATATCGGAATTGGACAACTTTTGTATGGTTGAACTCGTATCGGAACGGGTGTTCGGATTTCGTGAGTTTTCCCGGGATTTGAGACGTGGGTCCCATTGTCGAATATTTATGAATTTTAGATTTTTATCCGAAAAATTAGTAAATTCATATGGAATTAATTCCTATGATTAGTATTGAATATATCGAATTGTTTGTGAATATATTTGAAGCTTCCGGAGACAAATTTAAAAGAAAAAGTTGTGGTTGAATAATTGATTGGAATTTGCAAGGCGAGGTAAGTTACGTGGTTAACCTTGACTTGAGGGAATAGAACCCTTAAATTATTTGTTATGTGAAATGCATGTGAGCCACGTATAGGCGAGGTGACGAGTGTCTATACGTCATGAAATTAATTGTTTGCATGCTTACTTAAAAAATCATAAATTATTTTAAATCATAAATTAATTATTATAATAATTATTTCTCTCATATTCTTTGTCAAATATTAATTCTTGAATTCCTGCATTAATTGTTACATGCTATTTGAATTATGTGTTTTAATTTTTATTTGACATTTAATATATTAAATATTAAACTGCCTATTTTCTCCCTGATTTCCATAATAATTTGCTATTTGTCATTGTTTGTTGCGTAATTAAATCATAATTATTGTATGCTTGTTTTCTTGTAATTTTATGTTAATTGTTGCATTTATTGGGGAACTTTCTTCTATAAGAATTGGTAAATTGATATATTGGAGGATCATGTTGCACGCCGCAACAAAATTGATTGAAATGGATATATTGGAGGATCGGGTTGCACGCCGCAATAGACTTATTAAAAAGTCCATATTGGAGGATCGGATTGCACGCCGCAACAGACTTATTAAAAGTCAATACTGGGGGATCGGATTGCACGCCGCAACAGACTTATTAAAAGTCAATATTGGGAGACTTATTAAAAGTCAATATTGGGGGATCGGATTGCATGCCGCAACAGACTTATTAAAAGTCAATATTTGGGAATCGGATTGCACGCTGCAACAGACTTATTAAAAATTTTATATATACTTGATTGAAATAAATATATAACCGAATTTATAATTCCAATAGCTCCGTATGGTGATTTTGGACTTAGGAGCGTGTTCGGAAAATTATTTGGAGGTCCGTAGTGGAATTTGGCTTGAAATGCCGAAAGTTGAATTTTTGGAAAGTTTGACCGGGAGGTTGACTTTTTGATATCGGGGTCGGAATCCGATTCTGAAAATTTGAATACCCCCGTTATGTCATTTATGATATGTGTGCTTTGAGGTCAATCGGACATGATTTGATAGGTTCCGGTGTCGTTTGTAGAAATTAGAAATTTCAAAGTTCATTAGGCTTAAATTGGTGTGTAATTTCAAAGTTCGTATTGTATTTTGGGACGTGTTGGTATATTTGGTTGAGGTCCCGAGGGGTTTGGGTGTATTTTTGGATCATTGGTTGAGAGATTAGTAAAGTTAAGAAATTTGGGAGTTTGGCCATGGTCAATATCGGGTCAAGATGACCTCTTTTCAGTGTTTTAAGTGTGCGAGCAGGTCCTTTGCGTGTTTTATGATTGAAATTCATATATAGTTTGTGTCTGGGAGGTTCCGGATCAGTTTCGGGGTGAGTTTTGAGCGAGTCTGGGTATTTTAGTACTCTAATATTGTTCTGGCACTTTTGGTGGTGCGGACTGCACATTTTTGGGTGCTGAGGCAAAGGAGGGGCGCTGACCGCACATTAGAGTACGGACCGCAGTAGAAAAATGCGGACCTCAGAGGAGGGGCGCGGACCACACAATTCTGTCCGCGGCCGCACTCCAGGGAGTTCTGCACATTCGTCGGTCCGACTTCAGAAGCTTATATCTTTTGATCCACAAGAAGTTGTGAGATGATTCAAATACGAAAGCTGTAGCCCTTCGTGTCTAGTTTCCATAAAAGTAAATAAGTCATCATTTGGATACATGTAGAGAAAGTTATGGCCAAAATACAAAGGCGTGGCAGTGCAGTCACCAAAAACATGTGACTGCACCATTTTTGTGCGACCGCAGGAGCTGGGATGTGCGGCCGCGCTTGGAATTGTGCGGACCGCACATGGTGAGTTCAGAGAATGGTCTATATAACCGAGGCTTAGGTTATTATTTCATTTTTGGACCTTGGGAGCTCGGTTTGAGACGATTGTTTGTGGGTTTTTCAAGACATTCATCTGGGTAAATGATTCTAACTCAGATTTGGTTAACATACATGAATATATCATTGTTTTCATCCTGTAATTAGTATTTTGAGATGAAAATTTGGGAAAAATTATAGAAATTTCATAAAATGATTCTTTTGGGATTTGAACACCGATTCGGAGTTGAGTGAAATTAGTATGGTTGAACTCGTAATTGAATGGGTTGTCGTATTTTATAACTTTTGTCGGGTTCCAAAATGTGTACCCCACATGCGATTTTTACCTAAATTTTGGGTTTTTATAGAAAATTAACATTTTCTTATGGAATTAATTCCAATGAATTTTATTGACTGAAACGAGTTAATTGTGACTAGATTCGAGGCGTTTGGAGGCCAATTCATGAGGCAAAGGCTTAGAGGAATAAGAATTTCACGGTTTGAGGTAAGTAGCTCTTCTAATCTTGGAGTTGAGGGTATGAACCCTGAATACATGTATTATGTGAATTGTTGGGAGGTGACGGGCGTGTTGGCGTGCACTATGAAAACTTTTACAGAATTGTTTCTGTCACGACCCGAAATTCTCTCCTTCGGACAGTGATGGCGCCTAACATTTCACTTGCTAGGCAAGCCAACATTAGAATAATATTAACCAAATTTTAAATTATTAATAATCAAGGAAACATATGCGGAAGTAAAGTCTAAAATATAGTGAATAATCCATAAAAATAACGGTGTCTAAATACCATCCCAGAATTGGTGTCACAAGTGCACGAGCTTCTAGAATAAATACAAATAAAGGTCTGAATAAAATAAAGTTGTCTGAAACAAATACACAACTAAATTAAAGTAGACGGGGACTTCAGAACTGCGAACGCCGTGCAGTTATACCTCAAGTCTCCTCTGAGTAGCTGAAATCCGAGCAAGTCTATGGTACGCCGCTGGGACCAACTCCAAAATCTGCACAAGAAGTGCAGAGTGTAGTATCAGTACAACCGACCCCATGTACTGGTAAGCGCTGAGCCTAACCTCGATGAAGTAGTGACGAGGCTAAGAGGGTCACTTACATTACCTGTACGCAATATTAGTAACAACAATAATAATAGAAATAAATCAAGTAACTCGTTTATAATAATTGAAGTCAACTCAGCAGTCATAACTAATTATCATTTCCATCAATTCTGTTGCAGCGTGCAACCCGGTCTCACAATATATTCACATTCAATTCTATTTCAGCGTGCAACCCGCTCTCACAATATATTAACATTCAATTTTGTTGCAGCGTGCAACCCGCTCTCACAATAAATTCACATTCGGTTCTGTTGCGGCGTGCAACCCTCTCCTCCAATATATTTATTTTAATCAAGTCTGTTGCGGCGTGCAACCCGATCCCCCAATATATATATATGTATGTCGACTTTTAAGTAAGTCTGTTGCGGCATACAACCCGATCCTCCAATATGAACTTTTAATAAGTTGACTTTTAATAAGTCTATTGCAGCGTGCAACCCGATCCTCCAATATGGACTTTTTAATAAGTCTGTTGCGGCGTGCAACCCGATCCTCCAATATATCCATTTCAATCAATTTTGTTGTGGCGTGCAACCCGATCCTCCAATACATCCATTTACCAATTCTTATAGAAGAAATTTTCCCAATAAATGTAATAATTAATATAAAATTATAAGACAACAAGCATACAATAATTATGATTTAATTATGAAACAAACAATGACAAATAGCAAATTATTATAGAAATCAGGGAGAAAATAGGCAGTTTAATATTTAATATGCTAAATGTCAAATAACAATTAAAAAACAATAATTCAAATAGCATGTAACAATTAATGCAGGAATTCAAGAATTAATATTTGACAAAGAATAGAAGAGAAATAATTATTATAATAATTAATTTATGATTTAAAATAATTTATGGTGTCTCAAGTAAGCATGCAAAAAATTAATTTCACGACATATAGACACTCGTCACCTCGCCTATACGTTGTTCACACACATTTCACATAACAAATAATTTAAGGGTTCTATTCCCTCAAATCAAGGTTAACCACGACACTTACCTCGCTTTGCAAATACCAATCAATTATTCAACCACAACTTTTCCTTTTAAATTTGTCTCCGAAAGCTTCAAATCTATTCACAAACAATTCGATATATTCAATACTAATCATAGGAATTAATTCCATATGGATTTACTAATTTTCTGGATAAAAATCCAAAATTTATTAAAATATTCAACAGTAGGACCCACGTCTCAAATCCCGAAATCCGAATGCCTATTCCGCTACGAGTTCAACCATACAAAAATTATCCAATTTCGATGTCAAATGGACCTTCAAATCTAAATTTTTGTTTTTTGGAAAGTTTTACAAAAATTCCAATTTCTTCCATCTAAATCCGAAATAAATGATGAATATAGACATGGATTTGTAAAACATAATCACTTTTGGTTAAAGAACACTTACCCAATTCAAAGTCGTGAAAATCCCCCTTGAAATCGCCCAAATCCGAGACTTGAAACTCAAAAATGAGTAAAAATGGCGACTTCCGAATTTATGGGCGCTGCCCTGTCATTTTCGCATCTGTGGATAAAAGTTTCATATTTGCGGACTCGCATTTTCGAGACAAAGCTCGCATTTGCGATTCCAGGCTGCCAGGGGAAATTCCGCATCTGCGGACACTCTTGTTCACCTGCGACATCTGCTTCTGGGCAAAATGGTCGCACCTGCGAAGACCCCAGGCCAACCCAGTCCCGCATCTACGTGATTTGGTGCTCATCTGCGGATACGCTTCTGCGAGAAGCTGTCCACTTATGAGATCGAAGCCTGGACACACATGGGCGCATCTGCGATGTAAGGCTTGCTTCTGCGAGCTCGCACCTGTGGTCAAAAATCCGCAGGTGCGATTACAACAAAAGAAAAAATTCAGATTTTTCTTAAGTCCAATTCTTGATCCGATTTCAATCCGTATCACCTCGTATGAATATACCAACAAGTCCAATAACATAATACGGACTTACTCGGGGTCTCGTATCACGTCAGACAATGTTTAATTACAATTCACACCCCGATTCAAACTTTGAGTTTTAAACTTTTCAATTTGCAAATCTCGTGCCAAAACATATTAAATGAATCCAGAATGACTTCAAATTTGGCACACAAGTCATAAATGACATAACGGAGCTGTTCAAATTTCCAGAATTGGATTCCGGCTCCGATATCAAAAAGTCAACCTCGTGGGCAAACATAGAAATCTTTAGCCTTTAAATTACTAGTTCCGTTAAATGGTCATAACTTGAGTTAGGAACCTCCAAATTAAATTTCGGGCATACGCCCAAGTCCCAAATCACGATACGGAGCTATCGTAACTGTCAAAACACTGATCCGGATCCGTTTGCTAAAAATATTGACCAAAGTCAACTTAGTTGAGTTTTAAAGCTCTATTTCACATTTTAATCCATTTTTCATATGAAAACCTTCCGAAAAAATTTACGGACTGCGCATGCTAGTCGAGGAATGATAAATGGTGCTTTTAGAGGTCTTAGACTGGCCTCCACCTTTAACGGTCTGACCTCCACCTCTAATGGCCTGACCTCCACCTCTAGCTGGCTGAGCAGGCAGTGAAGCAACCGGTGCCGGTATGATGGCACGAGAATCTTTTCGAGATCTGTTACTCGCCAATCTAGGGTAATACCTCCTGATGTGACCAATGTTTCAACACTAATAATACCCATCCTAATGTCGTGGCTGCTGAAGCTGAAGCTGACCCGAATGAGCCGGATAACCACTGTAATAACTATGGAGTGGTGAAGCACTGATAGGAGCTGAGTGTGCACTGAATACCGGCTATCCAGAGTACGGCATAATAGGACCGTGACTCCCTGAAGCACCGGGAGATGCATGAAGTGATGAATAAAATGGTCTGGGAGGATGACCACTACCAAAATTACCTCTGCCTCCAGACGAGGCACCACTGAAACCACCGAACTGATGAGGCCTCTTGTCAGACCTCTGCCCTCTCTCCTGTGCAAGAACCACCTCGATCCTCCTTGCGACATTAGCTGCCGCCTGAAAAGAAATATCACTTACGGTTTCCTTTAATCCCTCCGTAGGTAGTAAAAGGAGAGCATGGCGGGCTAGATCCCCCAAACGGGACTCATACTGAGTAATAGTCATACTGCCCTACTGTAGACGCTCAAATTGCTTGCGGAATTCCTCTCTCAGTGTGATAGGGAGGAACTTCTCCAGAAATATCTGAGAGAACTGCTCCCAGGTAAGTGCAGGCGGTCCGACTGGTCGGGTTAATGTATAATCTCTCCACCACCTCTTGGCGGAACCCGTCATCTAAAATACAGCAAAATGAACCCCATTAATCTCAACTATACCCATGTACCGCAAAACCTCATGGCAGCGTTCAAGATAATCCTGTGGGTCCTCAGAAGGTGTACCACTGAAGTGAATTGGAAAGATCTTAGTAAACTTATCCAGTCTCAATAAGGCCTCAAAAGACATGGCAGGCCTATCACCGATCTATGACGCAACAACTAGTTGAACTACCCCAACTGGCGGAGCTGCTGGAGCCTGATTCTGGGGAGCTATCTGCTCCGGAACGGGAGTAGTGGGAGTTTGTGCTCCTCCCCCAGCCTGTGAAATGGCTGGTGCAATTGGAAATGTATCATTCTGGGCCACGCCCTCCATAAGACTCACCAAACGGACTAGAGCGTCCTGAAGCACTGGAGTAGCTATGAATCCTTCCGGGACCTGAACTAGTCCAGCTGGTACATTTTGAACTGGAACCTTCTCCTGAAGGTCCACCTGAGATTCTACAACAGGTGCAGCTGCTCGAGATCTGGACTGAGCTCTATCTTGGCTTCTGCCTCTGCCTCTAGCATGACCCCGACCTCTACCCCTGGCCATAGTTGCCACCGGGGGTTCTGGTCCCTGTCCATCGGTAGAGGTATTACGTGTTCTCACCATCTGCGAGAGAATAAGAGTACAATGGTTCAATCATCGATGATAGAATAAAATCGCACGACAGAATAAGAAAGAAGTGATATTGTTCCTAAATTTCAAAGCCTTTGAGAGATAAGTACAGACATCTCCATACCGATCCTTCATCTACTAAGCTTGTTCGTGACTCGTGAGACCTATGTAACCTAGTGCTCTGATACCAACTGTCACGACCCAAAATTCCCATCTTCGGACCGTGATGGCGCCTAACATTTCACTTGCTAGGCAAGCCGACGTTAGACTAATATTATCCATTTTTAAAACAATTCTTGAATTTGTTAATAACAAAGAACTAATGCGGAAGTAAAGTCTAAAATATAGTGAATAATCCATAAAAACAAAGGTGTCTAAATACCATCCCATAATTGGTGTCACAAGTGAATGAGCTTCTAGAATAAATACAAATAAAGGTCTGAATAAAATAAAGCAATCTGGAAACAAACACACAGCTAAAGTAAAGTAGACGGGGACTTCAGAACTACGAATGTCGTGCAATTATACCTCCAGTCTCCTCTGATTAGCTGAAATCCGAGCAAGTCTATGGTACGCCACTGGGACCAACTCCAAAATCAACACAAGAAGTACAAAGTGTAGTATCAATACAACCGACCCCATGTACTGGTAAGTGCTGAGCCTAACCTCGACGAAGTAGTGACGAGGCTAAGGTGGGTCACTTATATTACCTGTATGCAATATTAGTAACAACAACAATAATAGAAATAAATCAGGTAACTAGTTTATAATAATTGAAGCCAACTCAACAGTTATAACCAATTATCATTTCCATCAATTCTGTTGTAGCGTGCAACCCGCCCTCACAATATATTCACATTCAATTATGTTGCAGCGTGCAACCCGCTCTTACAATATATTCACATTCAGTTCTGTTGCAGCGTGCAACCCGCTCTCACAATATATTCACATTCGGTTCTATTGTGGCGTGCAACCCGCTCCTTCTATATATTCATTTTAATCAAGTCTGTTATATATTTATTTCAATCAAGTATATATTGACTTTTTTAATAAGTCTGTTGCGATGTGTAATCCGATCCCCCAATATTGACTTTTAATAAGTCTGTTGCGGCGTGCAATCCGATCCCCCAATATTCACTTTTAATAAGTTTGTTATATATTTATTTCAATCAAATATATATTGAGTTTTTAATAAGTCTGTTGCGGCGTGCAATCCGATCCCCCAATATTGACTTTTAATAAGTCTATTATATATTTATTTCAATCAAGAATATATTGACTTTTTTATAAGTTTGTTGCGGTGTGCAATCCGATCCCCCAATATTGACTTTTAATAAGTCTGTTGCGGCGTGCAACCCAATCCTCCAATATATCCATTTCAATCAATTTGTTGCGGCGTACAACCCGATCCTTCAACATATCCATTTACCAATTCTTATAGAAGAAATATCCCCAATAAGTGCAATAATTAATATAAAATTATAAGACAACAAGCATACAATAATTATGATTTAATTATGAAACAAACAATGACAAATAGCAAATTATTATGGAAATCAGGGAGAAAATAGGCAGTTTAATATTTAATATGCTAAATGTCAAATAACAATTAAAAAATAATAATTCAAATAGCATGTAACAATTAATGCAGGAATTCAAGAATTAATATTTGACAAAGAATAGGAGAGAAATAATTATTATAATAATTAATTTATGATTTAAAACAATTTATGGTTTTTCAAGTAAGTAGGCAAACAATTAATTTCATGACCTATAGACACTCGTCACCTCGCCTATACGTCGTTCACATGAATTTCACATAACAAATAATTTAAGGGTTCTATTCCCTCAAGTCAAGGTTAACCACGACACTTATCTCGCTTTGCAAATTCCAATCAATTATTCAACCACATCTTTTCCTTTTAAATTTATCTTCGGAAGCTTCAAATCTATTCACAAACAATTCAATATATTCAATACTAATCATAGGATATAATTCCATATGAATTTACTAATTTTTCGGATAAAAATTCGAAATTCATTAAAAGATTCGACAGTGGGACCCACATCTCAAATCCCAGAAAAACTCATGAAATCCGAACGCCCGTTCCGCTACGAGTTCAACCATACAAAAATTATCCAATTCCGATGTCAAATGGACCTTCAAATCTAAATTTTCTTTTTTTGGAAAGTTTTACAAAAAATCCAATTTCTTCCATCTAAATCTGAAATAAATGATGAATATAGATATGGATTTGTGAAATATAATCACTTTTGGTTAAAGAATACTTAACCAATTCAAAATCATGAAAATCCCTCTTGAAAACGCCCAAATCCGAGACATGAAACTCAAAAATGAGTAAAAATGGCGACTTCCGAATTTATGGGCTCTGCCCAGTCATTTTCGCATCTACTGATATAAGTTCTGCATTTGCGGACTCGCATTTGCAAGACAAAGCTCAAATTTTTGATGCCAGGCTTCCACGTGAAGTTCCGCATCTGCGGACACTCCTGTCGCACCTGCGACATCCGTTTCTGCGTAAAATGGCTGCACCTGCGAAGACCCCAGGCTAGCCCAGTCCCGCATCTTTGTGATTTGGTGCGCATCTGCGGACACGCTTCTGCGAGAAGCTGTCCACTTCTGTGATCGAAGGCTGGACATGCCTGGGCGCATCTGCGATTGAAGGCTCGCTTCTGCGAGCTCGCACATGCGGTCAAAAATCCACAGGTGCGATTACAATAGAAGGAAAACTTCAGATTTTGTTTAATCTAGTTCTTGATCTGATTTCAATCCGTATCACTCTCGGGGTACTCGGAAACCCGTACGAATATTCCAATAAGTCCAATAATATAATACGGACTTACTCAGGGTCTTGTATCACGTCAAACAATGCTGAAATTATAATTCACACCCCGATTCAAACTTTGAGTTTTAAACTTTTCAATTTGCAAATCTCTTGCCAAAACATATTAAATGAATCCGGAATGATTTCACATTTGGCACACAAGTCATAAATGACATAATGGAGCTGTTCAAATTTCCAGAATCGGATTCCGGCTCTGATATCATAAAGTCAGCCCTGTGGTCAAACTTGGTAATCTTTAGCTTTTAAATTGCTAGCTCCGTTAAATGGTCATAACTTGAGCTAGGAACCTCCAAATTAAATTTCGGGCATACGCCCAAGTCCCAAATCATGATACGGAGCTATCAGAACTGTCAAAACTCTGATCCGGGTCCGTCTGCTAAAAATGTTGACCTAAGTCAGCTCAGTTGAGATTTAATGCTCTATTTCACATTTTAATCCATTTTTCATATGAAAACTTTCCGAAAATTTTTACGGACTGCGCACGCAAGTCGTGGAATGATAAATTGTGCTTTTCTAAGTCTTAGAACACATAATTACTTATTAAATTTAAATATGACATTTTGGGTCATCACAATAGCGCATAGCTATCACAAATAATTAACGCAACTAGTGCCTCCACCGAGTTTTTAAATAAAATAGTCACCTCAAATAGGTCGCAACCCCGAAACAATATACTTCTGAGAACTCCCAGTCTCCAAATTAATCGAACACATGAATCACCGTAACTGATCCCAACTCCCGCACTCGAATGACTAAAACATTTTTCATGCACGATCATCCCACGAGGAATACTTTCATAATTCTTTCGTGCCACATAGCATTAATTTGAATATCAACAGTCTATCAACCAGGTGAGTACTACAATATCGATGAACATCCGTAAGTCAAAACACAACGCACCTTCAGAAATGCACACACTTCTCAGGAATTACCGAGCAGTTATAACATTCATCGAAATTTTTGAAACTGACCATGTTGTCCAACATTTATTACCTTCTCTTCAAGACTGAACTGTCACCTTGTACATGTAAATCCTAATCCTGCACAACACACCACATCTATTATGCCATCATGTGACAAGCACAAGAATCCTATTATCAACTCTGAGTCACCAGCAAACTATATACCCGGTTAGTTAGAAACCTCTCTCTTGCTTCTTTGCAGGAGGAAATCACAATATACAACATGTTCCCCACACAAGTAGAAAATATCCGGTTAAAACCATGGTGAAAGCATCATGAACACTTTGAAATCCATTTGCACATAACCAAGTTATCAGAACTGAATTCCTTTAACTCGACCAAGCCATACAGGTTGCCAAATCCAAGAGTATTTACACAAAACACCCGTAAAGCCTCACCTCATCATAATTACCCCTATAAATACTACAACCGAAACACCCACTCTGAAAATACATTATTTGAGTCTAAGGCTGCTTCATTCACCTTCCTGATACCGAAATATAAAATCCATAATGATATACAAAAATGCCACAAGTCTCGACACCATCCAAATTAAATCTCAGATTTTAGCAATAAATAAATCCGCCGAAAATACTCAATTTTTATATATAAATCTCGAATCCATTAGAACTTTCTTGAGAGTTACCCCCTTTGTTCAAATCTACATTGCACCACCCAAATGGGCCAAAATACATGTGCCCCATTAACACAACAACACTCAAAGAAGTAACTCTACTTTAATACCACATATCAAATTCATACTCTGTGTGCACTATATCATTCACAAATATCAACTCACTCATCCCATGATTTTCATATATTCATAAAGTGCAATATAACCCGTATCCAGAAATATCCTTACTCGAGTCATTCTCGAACTCCACCTCTGCAAGTCATCACTGTTTCCCAAGTATACTTCAAATCAAAACAAAAATTTGACACATAGCCATGAATTAAATTGTCAATAGCAGACTCCCCCACTTGGCTCAAAGCCATAAATCAAAACATTTGATAACTCACAATACCCATACTCTATTACTACAATGATGTTGCAGTCAGTTCCATGAAAATTCTTCTCAAGCTCATGTAACACCAACCATAAAATACCTCGATCATCCTCTAAGCTCGCATTTATTCTCTTGACAGTCAAATCAAATTTATCAACCAGATTCAAATTCAAATCTCAACACATATAACCCGCTGGTAGAAAAGAAACTCTCCAATCAACATTATAAAGAACACACATACGAAGATTACTCTGCAGGAGATAACCCACATGCTTAACCTCAAATTGGCATCTTGTGATACCTTTTTGCAGCCACAATTACTATGAAACAACTTAATCTTTCTGAGTCCAAACTCATTAACCAGACACGAGAATTTAATTTGCCCCAAAATTTAACAACGTGAAAGATCTTTCAAAATATTCACACTCGAGATTGTACGTCACATCAAAACGAAAATAAAACACCCAATGGCCTTCCTTTACATTCCAAGGAAACACTTCTCGTCACATTCAAATTATCTTAACACATCCTGCAGTTACATCATACTCATCACAAAACCATTTCACCGTTCATCGAGCCACAAATTCCACTCGTAGGGACATTACCAGACATATGAGTCCAAATGTATAGGTTACAACTGAACCTACCGAGCTTAAGCTGCAGTCTAACCATGGCCTCAAGTCCTCCAGACTGGCCCATCACTAAAACACAAAATACTCACCTCGAACCTCATCCAAGGAACCACAAGCCGACGATGCACAACTGATACCGAGTGCTCATGTGAGCATACCAATACGTGGAAGGAATTCAAAGAGTTATATTTCAAGCTGAATCAATTCCGCACGATAAGGAAAGAAAGATGGGAAGTATATATCCTAAATGCCCTGTAGCCTCTCGAAGATAAGTATGGACGTCATCATACCGATCTGCAAGACTCTACTAGACACTTGCTCATAACTCGTAGAACCTATGAACCTAGAGCTCTGATACCACCTTGTCACAACCCAAAATCCAACTAGTCGTGATGGCACCTAACCCAACCTGCTAGGTAAGACAATTATAAACTATCCAATTATCAATTAACAATTATTAAAGCAGTTTTAAGTAAAGAAAAAAAATCTTAATTTTATACATTCCGCAAGAACTGGTAGTACAAATTATGAGCTTCTAAAAATAGAATTTACAAAGCTGATATGAAGTAAATACATCTTCTGTTTGAAAAGTACATAAACAGAGTTTTTTTAATCTAAGGCTACCATGAACAAGAGGTAGCTACCATAAAAACGCAGGTACATCTTCAAATCCGGCAACCATCGAGCACAACAACAACATCAGCCAACATTTGCACGTAATGTGCAGAAGTGTAGTATCAGTACAACCGACCACATGTACTGATTAAGTAACAAACCTAACCTTAGGTTGAAAGCAGTGACGAGCTTTTACCAAGGTCGGGTCCAAAAATGAATAGTCCACAACTGTCCATAACCACGCAAAGCAAATAATACAAGAAGTAACTCAGATATAAAATACTCAGCTAAATCATGATTTTAAAAATAATAATTCTTCCTTTCAAGTACATCAGTGAAAACCCAAATCGTTTACCGAAGTTGCCAAAAATATGAATAAGTTTGAAAACAATAATTTTCCCAAAAATTCTTTCAATAATAAATGAGATGTTTCATTTTCTTTCCAGATAAACTGTGTAAAAACAAATGCATCACTATCCCCATGTGTCAACATATGTGAGAAATCATGAATGATGTGATACTGTACATCATGAGGAAAATACATCTCTATGCCTGTATGTCATGTGTGCATGTCAACACGATGCAACTCAGTGATAAAATCATATGCATACTCTCAGAGTATCATTTCACTCAGTCCTTAGAGTCACTCAGTCCTTAGAGTCACTCATTACTCACAGTCACTCAGTCCTCCCAATCACTCAGTCCTCCCAATCGCTCGGCACTCGCACTCAGTAGGTACCTGCGCTCACTGGGGGGTATGTACAGACTCCGGAGGGGCTCCTTCAGTCTAAGTGTTATAATCTCCACGGACAACTCACGTGCTGCACGGGCAACTCACGTGCTATAATAATATCTAGATCCGCACGGACAACTCACGTGTTTCATGGACAACTCACGTGCTATAATAATATCTGGATCCGCACGGACAACTCACGTGCTATAATAAGTCAATCTAGTCAGGTGCGGCGTGCAGCCCGATCCTATAATTATCCTCACAATCAAGCCCTCAGCCTCACTCAGTCATCAATCTCTCCAGTCTCTCGGACTCACAATGTCATGAAAATAGCCCAAAAATGATGATATGTTGTATCAATAAATAACAACAGAGACTGAGATATGATATGCAAAGAAACGAATATGACTGCCTATGAATTTTCAATTTAAAACAAATAATTCATAGCAATACGACCTCTATGGGTCCCAATAATACTGGCACATAGCCTCAACATGATTTTAAATATGATTCTCAGCTCAAATTCCTTTAACATATAACAATACAAGGAAAATGCCAAGATTAGTTTACTATAAAATTCCACGGAAACAATTATGTCAAAGCTTTCATAGTGCACGCCCTCACACCCGTCACCTAGCATGTGCGTCACCTCCCAACAATTCACATAATGCATGTATTTAGGTTCATACCCTCAGCTCCAAGATTAGAAGAGTTACTTATCCCAAACCGTGAAATTCTTATTCCTCTAAGCCTTTGCCTCGTGAATTGGCCTCCAAACGCCTCGAATCTAGTCACAATTAACTCGTTTCAGTCAATAAAATTCATTGGAATTAATTCCATAAGAAAATGCTAATTTTTTAAACACCCGAAATTTAGCTCAAAAATCGCCCGTGGGGCCCACGTTTCGGAACCTGACAAAAGTTACAAAATCCGACAACCCATTCAAATACGAGTTCAACCATACTAATTTCACTCAAATCCGACTCTGAATCGGTGTTTAAATCCCAAAAGAATCGTTTTATGAAATTTATACAATTTTCCCCAAATTTCCATCTCAAAATACTTATTACATGATGAAAACAATGATATATTCATGTATGTTAACAAAATCTGAGTTAGAATCACTTACCCTGATGAATGTCTTGAAAAACCCACAAAATATCCTCTCAAACCGAGCTCCCAAGGTTCAAAAATGAAATAATAACCTAAGCATCGGTTATAAAGCCCATTCTCTGAACTCACCATGTGCGGTCCGCACAATTCCAAGCGCAGCCGCACATCCCAGCTCCTGCGGTCGCACAAAAATGGTATGGCCGCACCTTTTTGGTGACTGCACTACCATGCCTTAGTATTTTGGCCATCACTTTCTCTACAGATGTCCAAATGATGACTTGTTTACCTTTTTGGAAACTAGACACGAAGGGCTACAATTTTTGTTTTTGAATCATTTCACAATTCCTTACGGATCAAAAGATATAAGCTTCCGAAGTCAGACTGACGAATGTGCAGAACTCCCTGGAGTGCGACCGCGGACAGAATTGTGCGGCCTGCGCCCCTCCTTTGAGGCCCACATTTTTCTACTTCGGTCCGCACTCTTATGTGCGGTCCGTGCCCCTCCTTCCCCTCTGCACCCAAAAATGTGTGGTCCGCACCCCCAAAATTTCCAGAACAATATTAGAGTGCCGAAATGTCTGGACTCGCTCAAAAATCACCCTGAAACTCAGTCGGAACCTATCGGACACAAACCATATATGAATTTCAATTATAAAATGCGCTAAGGACCTGCTCGCGCACTCAAAACACTGAAAGGAGGTCGTCTTTACCCGATATTGACCATGTCCAAACTCTCAAATTTTTTAACTTTACTAATCTCTCAACCAATGATCCAAAAATACACCCAAGCCCCTCGGGACCTCAACCAAATATACCAACACGTCCCAAAATACAATACGAACTTAGTCGAACCCTCAAATCACCTCAAACAATGCTAAATCCATGAATTACACCCCAATTCAAGACTAATGAACTTTAAAATTTCTAATTTCTACAAACGACACCGGAACCTATCAAATCATGTCCGATTGACCTCAAATTTTACACACAAGTCATAAATGACATAACGAAGGTATTCAAATTTTCAGAATCAGATTCCGACCCCGATATCAAAAAGTTAACCCCCAGGTCAAATTTCCCAAAAATTCAACTTTCGGCATTTCAAGCCAAATTCCACTACGGACCTCCAAATAATTTTCCGAATACACTCCTAAGTCCAAAATCACCATACGGAGCTATTGGAATTATCAGAATTCAAATCCGATGTCATTTATACATAAGTCCACATCCGGTCAACTATTTTAACTTAAGCTTCCAAGCTAACTCTGAAATATCTTAAAACCAAAACCGACAATTCACACAAGTCATAATACCTCGTAGGAAGTTATTCAAGACTTCAAATAGTTGAAAAGAGCATAAATGCTCAAAACGACCGGTCGGGTTGTTACAAGTGTCACGACCCAAAATTCTACCACAGGCGTCGCTGGCACTTAGTCTCTAAGACTATGTAAGCCGATTACAATTACAATTCAACCCCCCCTTTTTTTTTTAAAAATAGATAATCGAAACCCACAATGAAAATAATTATAACGACCTCCCAAGACTTGTAATATAGAGTTACGAACTCTAACCGAATACATGCAATGATCTCAAGGATTGAATATACAATATTGTTTGAATAAGAGTTGACAGTACAATATAATGAAAAGACTCCAAGGTACTGCGAGGACCAAGCAGTCCTACCTTGAATCCATGCGATGACACTCTAATCTCTGTCCGAATTCGATATTTCCAATACCTGGCTCTGCACAAAAATATGCAGAATTATAGTATGAGTACACCACAGTCGGTACCCAGTAAGTATCAAGACTAACCTCGGTGGAGTAGTGACGAGGTATAGTCAACATACTCACTAGTCAAATAACCTATGCAATATAGAAGTATACAATAGTACTGAAAAACAACTAGCAGTGATAGCAACAAAAATCAACCAGTGACATTAACAACAAGGCAACAAGAATACCATAATTATTACTCAAACGAATAAGGAACACAAGTACAACCAATTAAAAAAGTCATTCAAATATAAATCTTTCACATATAATTTTTTTGAATAAATACCTTACGAATATATTTCTTTCAAATAAATATCTTTCGAATATAAAATTCTTTCAAATAAATATCTTTCGAATACACTTCTTTCAAATAAATATCTTTCGAATATACTTCTTTCAAATACAAATCACTCTGTGACACCACATTTCATAATCATAAAACATGGGTCTCAGCTAACTTTTATATTTTCGTAACATGGGTCTCAGCCCACTTTCTTATTTCCACGGCACCCTGTGCCCATATTTTTATCAAAACCTCACGGACAACTCACGTGCCAATAATAACAATTATCATATTTTCTCCGTCACCTCGTGCCCACATTTCATATTTGTTGTGGCGTGCAATCCGATCCCATATAACATTAATCATACCTGTTCTGGCGTGCAACCCGATCCCATATAATATAATCCGTCCGGCAATAGCCACAGGCTCACAATTCCAATTTAGATTAGACTCTTATCAATTTTACCGAAACAACAAGACAAGTTGCACAAGATATAAAAATAAACACAAGGAAAACCACAACATCACATGAAAATTACCAATGCAATAGCCCCATATCATTACATAAAAATTACCAACGCAATAACCCCACATCATCACATATCATCCCTGATAATAGCCACCCTTATCTCTCCTATAGCCACCCTTATCACTCCTATAATAGCCTCCCTTATCGCTCTTATAGCCACCATTATCGCTCTGTTTAATAGCCTCCTTTATCACTCCGTCCAGACAATATCCCAAACCGTGAAATTCTTATTCCTCTAAGCCTATGCCTCGTGAATTGGCCTCCAAACGCCTCGAATCTAGTCACAATTAACTCGTTTCAGTCAATAAAATTCATTGGAATTAATTCTATAAGAAAATGCTAATTTTCTAAAAACCCGAAATTTAGCTCAAAAATCGCCCGTGGGGCCCACGTTTTGGAACCCGACAAAAGTTATAAAATCCGATAACCCATTCAAATACGAGTTTAACCATACTAATTTCACTCAAATCCGACTCTGAATCGGTGTTTAAATCCCAAAAGAATCGTTTTATGAAATTTATACAATTTTCCCCAAATTTCCATCTCAAAATACTTATTACATGATGAAAACAATGATATATTCATGTATGTTAACAAAATCTGAGTTAGAATCACTTACTCTGATGAATGTCTTGAAAACCCCACAAAATATCCTCTCAAACCGAGCTCCCAAGGTCCAAAAATGAAATAATAACCTAAGCATCGGTTATAAAGCCCATTCTCTGAACTCACCATGTGCGGTCCGCACAATTCCAAGCAGTGACATTAACAGCAAGGCAACAAGAATATCATAATTATTACTCAAACGAATAAGGAACACAAGTACAACCAATTAAAAAAGTCATTCAAATATAAATCTTTCACATATAATTCTTTCAAATAAATACCTTACGAATATATTTCTTTCAAATAAATATCTTTCGAATATAAAATTCTTTCAAATAAATATCTTTCGAATATACTTCTTTCAAATAAATATCTTTCGAATATAATTCTTTCAGATAAATATCTTTCGAATATACTTCTTTCAAATACAAGCCACTTTGTGACACCACATTTCATAATCATAAAACATGGTTCTCAGCTAACTTTTATATTTTCGTAACACGGGTCTCAGCCCACTTTCATATTTTCACAGCACCCCGTGCCCATATTTTTATCAAAACCTCACGGACAACTCACGTGCCAATAATAACAATTATCATATTTTCTCCGTCACCTCGTGCCCACATTTCATATTTGTTGTGGCATGCAATCCGATCCCATATAACATTAATCATACCTGTTCTGGCGTGCAACCCGATCCCATATAACATAATCCGTCCGGCAATAGCCACAGGCTCACAATTCCAATTTAGATTAGACTCTTATCAAGTTTACCGAAACAACAAGACAAGTTGCACAAGATATAAAAATAAACACAAGGAAAACCACAACATCACATGAAAATTACCAATGCAATAGCCCCATATCATTACATAAAAATTACCAACGCAATAACCCCACATCATCACATATCATCCCTGATAATAGCCACCCTTATCTCTCATATAGCCACCCTTATCACTCCTATAATAGCCTCCCTTATCGCTCATATAGCCACCATTATCGCTCTGTTTAATAGCCTCCTTTATCACTCCGTCCAGACAATATCCCAAACCGTGAAATTCTTATTCCTCTAAGCCTATGCCTCGTGAATTGGCCTCCAAATGCCTCGAATCTAGTCACAATTAACTCGTTTCAGTCAATAAAATTCATTGGAATTAATTCTATAAGAAAATGCTAATTTTCTAAAAACCCGAAATTTAGCTCAAAAATCGCCTGTGGGGCCCACGTTTTGGAACCCGACAAAAGTTATAAAATCCGACAACCCATTCAAATACGAGTTCAACCATACTAATTTTACTCAAATCCGACTCTGAATCGATGTTTAAATCCCAAAAGAATCGTTTTATGAAATTTATACAATTTTCCCCAAATTTCCATCTCAAAATACTTATTACATGATGAAAACAATGATATATTCATGTATGTTAACAAAATCTGAGTTAGAATCACTTACCCTGATGAATGTCTTGAAAAACCCACAAAATATCCTCTCAAACCGAGCTCCCAAGGTCCAAAAATGAAATAATAACCTAAGCATCGGTTATAAAGCCCATTCTCTGAACTCACCATGTGTGGTCCGCACAATTCCAAGCAGTGACATTAACAGCAAGGCAACAAGAATACCATAATTATTACTCAAACGAATAAGGAACACAAGTACAACCAATTAAAAAAGTCATTCAAATATAAATCTTTCACATATAATTCTTTCGAATAAATACCTTAGGAATATATTTCTTTCAAATAAATATCTTTCGAATATAAAATTCTTTCAAATAAATATCTTTCGAATATACTTCTTTCAAATAAATATCTTTCGAATATAATTCTTTTAGATAAATATCTTTCGAATATACTTCTTTCAAATACAAGCCACTTTGTGACACCACATTTCATAATCATAAAACATGGGTCTCAGCTAACTTTTATATTTTCGTTACACGGGTCTCAGCCCACTTTCATATTTCCACGGCACCCCGTGCCCATATTTTTATCAAAACCTCACGGACAACTCACGTGCCAATAATAACAATTATCATATTTTCTCCGTCACCTCGTGCCCACATTTCATATTTGTTGTGGCGTGCAATCCGATCCCATATAACATTAATCATACCTGTTCTGGCATGCAACCCGATCCCATATAATATAATCCGTCCGGCAATAGCTACAGGCTCACAATTCCAATTTAGATTAGACTCTTATCAAGTTTACCCAAACAACAAGACAAGTTGCACAAGATATAAAAATAAACACAAGGAAAACCACAACATCACATGAAAATTACCAATGCAATAGCCCCATATCATTACATAAAAATTACCAACGCAATAACCCCACATCATCACATATCATCCCTGATAATAGCCACCCTTATCTCTCATATAGCCACCCTTATCACTCCTATAATAGCCTCCCTTATCGCTCTTATAGCCACCATTATCGCTCCTATAATAACCTCCCTTATCGCTCTGTTTAATAGCCTCCTTTATCACTCCGTCCAGACAATATCCCAACACACATAACAAAAGTGAAATGCCACCCTTATGCCCGCATAATGTCAATAATGGAATGCCACCTTTATACGCGCATAACAGTAACCCAAATCACACAATAATTCACACAGAATATTATCACAACATTACATCATCATCAACTCATATTTACAAATTTTCCATAGGCCACAACCTTTCCAAAGGTACAACAAAGACAACTAATTTCACAACAGATAGTCCACGGCTCAACACAATATATATAAAATCTCAAAAACAACAAGGATGGGAAAGTAACTCAGCATAGGACAACGCCTTCTTTAATCCAAATTTTAGATAAATATATAAACGCCTCAATTTAAACATATTTAATTAATTATTTGACGATGAAAAATTAATAATGTGATTATTTCCAAAAAATATCAAATCAACAAACACACGGAATTCACATAAAAATTCAAGTGGAAATCACACCAAATTTTAATATAAAATACAAACTCGACAAACATGAAATGAGGCATGACAAATCAAGGATTTACTAAGTTTCAATAATTTTCCAATTTAATACATAAGGGCATCTACGAAATTCAACCGATATAATTTGCACATATAAACCAAGTACGTACTCGTCACCTCGCGTACATGGTTTTCAATTACACAATTTCCACATAAAACTCAATGCCTAAGGGGTAATTCTCCCACTCAAGGTTAGGCAAGAGACTTACCTTTTTGAAGTTAGGCCGAATTCTAAAATAGCCTTCTTGCTTGAATTGACCTCCGGACAGCTCAAATCTATCCAAATTAATTGTATAACTTCATTAAAATTCATCGGAAATAATTTCGGATAATATAACGTCGACTTAAAAACTAACAATAATAAATTTAACAAAAGTCAACACGGGGCCCGCCTCTCATACGAACACCCATTCCGATACGGGTTCAACTATACCAAATTTACCAAATCCCGATTACGAATCGACCTCCAAATCTTAAATTTCCGTTTTTGAAAGATTTTGTAAAAATCCCATTTTCTTCCAATTGATTCACTAATAAAGGATGACAATAATCATGGAATCATGAAATATAATGAAATTTAAGTAGGAAGCACTTACCCCAATCAAATTGGCGAAAATCCTCTAAAATATCGCCCAAATACGAGTTCCAAAAATGTTGAAATGAGCTAGAAAAAAAAAAACCAAACTGCTCAATAAAAAATCATTTCCCGTCACTAAAATTCTATTTTCCGTCACTAAAAGTCAATTTTCTGTCACTAAAGGTCCGCACCAGAACCTGCTTCCTCCAGCAATTTAATATTTTACTAAAAACGTTATAACTCCATCATACGAACTCGGAATACGACGATTCTTGTTCCTATGAGTCACAAATAATAATACAAACCTAATTTTATCGAAACTCAATTCGGAGATCATTTGCTCAATGTGATACCAATTTCGCTCGTTAAATAATTAACTCATGTTTCGCGCTAAAACCCCAATCGCGACTTGATGAAATTAGACCAAACATTTCACATCATTACTATAATTCATTATCAAACTCTCGAAAGTTTCAAAATCGAATTTCGGTCTCTAGAACTAAAAATGGACCTTTGGATCATTACATGTTTATGCTTAAAACACCAAATTATTCCAAAAACTCTTCCCAGAAGCCCTGTAGTGTATCAATCATAAAGTTTTGTACCCAACTCCAACTGTCAAATGGTTTAAATCTATGAAAACTAGATACAAAGCGCTACAACTTTCATATTTTGATAATTTCCATATTTCTTATAGATTTTGAGATATAAGATTCCAAAGTCAGCTCTGCGCATCAGAAATCTGGCGATGCACATTGTTGTAGCCAAAATCTGTAGTACCAACCTTCAGTCAATCGATCATAACTCTCTATACGAATATCCAAATAATGAATGGTTTATCTTTCTGGAAACTAGAATCAAAGGGCTACAACTTTAATGTTTTGAAAATTTCCATATTTCTTATAAATTTTGAGATATAAGCTTATAAAGTCCCAACTCGATTGCACCAGTTGCTGCCAAAAACAGCTTCTGCCAATAGAAATTCCAACAACTTCAACAAGACGCCAAACGATCCGAACCCCATCCGAAATCATTCGATCCACTCGGGACCTTATCCAAATATACCAATAAGTTCTGTAATATAACATGGACATGCTCGAGGCCTCAAATAACATCCAACACTATATATACTACGAATCATACCCCAATTCAAGCCTAATGAAATTAACAAATTCCAACTTCTACATTCGATGCCGAAACCAATCAAATCGAGTCCGATTGACCTCAAATTTTGCACACAAGTAATAAATGATATAATGGGCCTATAAAAAATTTCAGAACTGGATTTTGACCCCAATATCGAAAAGTCAACTCTTCGGTCAAACTTTCTAAAAATTATTCATTTTCCAACTTTCACTAAAATGCGTCGAATTGTCATGCGGACTTCCAAATCCAAAATTCGAACATATCCCCAAGTCCGAAATTATCATACAAAGCTATTGGAATCATCAAATTTCAATTCCGGAGTCGTTTGCTCAAAAGTCAAATCTCTGGTCAAACTTTAGAAATTCAAGCTTTATAAATGAGAATTGTTCTTTCAATTAAATTCTGAATCTTTCGAAAACCAAACTCGACCCCACACGCGGGTCATAATACATATTACGAAATTGCTCGGGACCTTATGTCACTGAACGGAACGTAAATTCTCAAAAAGACAAGTCGAGTCGTTACATATAGCATGGTGTGTTTCTTTGCATGATGATGCATATTTCATAAATCTATTATTCCTTAAAGATTTGGTATGATTGTTACAATTTTAATATATTGGAAGTAAATTATAAAAAAGATACTTCAACTCAATCAAGAAAAAGAAGGTTTGTCATCATAAAGACGATACTATTAGTTTGTCATCATGAAGACGATATTGTTCTTTGTTGAATTAGTTTTTCGTTTTGTTTATAATTATTATACTTTCCCTATGTGTTACTAATTCAATAAATTTTACGGTCAACGAGCGTTTTGATGAAACGAAACATTAATGATAGAAGCATTGCACTTCACATCATCTTGATTTTGCTAATAATCTAAGTCAACTATAAGTTGATTATATTCTCTCTGAATATTGATGCATTTTGATTCCAATGAAAGTGTGGCTTGCTTTCTATTACGATGAACTTAAATTGATTTTATAATTTTAGGACAAAAGATAGCACAAAGTTATAGTGACTACTTAAAAATGAAAGACAGGAGTTTATATCGACTACTAAAAAACATTTAAGTAGGAATTATGATTGAGAACCACAAATACGTTTACAAGATATAAGAGCTTATTGTATTAACTTTACTTTTTATAATTTCATAACTAATTATTTCTAAATAATTCTTATGATTGTTTGAAGGGAATTGTTTGCTATTATCAATTTTATCTTGAGACCGCATCGTGCGGGTATGAATACTAATACTGCTAAACTTGATTCTTTCCTATCTTCCTTTTGTTTTCTAGTACTAAAGTGAAATGGTTGTATTGCAAGTTTTTCGGTGAATGCATGAAGTTAAATTGTATGAAGAAACACCATAGCATAGTAGAATTAGAATTTATTATGGTCATATATTTTTACACAGACAATATAAATGATACGCTGACTGTCACGATCCAAAATCTGATATGTCGTGATGGTGCATATCTCAATACTAGGCAAGCCGATAACATAAATAACCCCCGATTTCTTTTAAGTTTGAAAAAAATATAATATTTAAATACAATACAAAATCCCACAAATACTGATACAACACTCCCCAAAACTTAGTGTCAGTGAGTACATGAGCATATATTATGAATACAAGTCTGGAAAATACGGTCTATAATAGTGTGAGACCAAATGCAGTAAATAAGGATATAAGGAAGGAGAGGCAAGATCTGCGAAACACGACAGCTACCTCTGAATCTCCGAAAAATCAACCGTGCAAAATAAATCAACACCCGCTATGTTCGGAAACATCTGGATCTCCACCCGAAATGCAGGGTATAGTATGAGTCAACCAACTCAGTAAGTAACAATAATAAATAAGTAACTGAAGATAATGACGAGCTACAAAGTTATAGTTCATTTTCAGTAATTCCAACAGAGAGTAGACATACTTTCAAATCCAACAGTTTAAGTCAAATCAATTTATACGGTTCAAGTTCATATAATCCGGATATAAAATCTTTCAGACAATTTCACAACAATAACAAATAGCAACTAAGTGCAACAACAAATGAAAAGCAAGTACAGCCTCTCAGGGCAACAATCACTCACTTGGCTCCCAGCTATGAGCACTCACACTCAATGGGTACCCGCTCTCACTAGAGGTGTACAGACTCCGGATGGGCTCTTACAGCCCAAGCGCTATAATCTGCACGACCAACTCACGTGCTGCACGGATAACTCACGTGACATAGTATCAATATCTGGATCCGCACGGCCAACTCACGTATTGCATAGGCAACTCACGTGCTATAGTATCAATATCTGGATCCGCACGGCCAGCTCACGTGTTTTAGTATCAATATCTCACAATCAGGCCCCCGGCCTCACTCAGTCATAAATCTCTCCAGTTTCTCGGGCTCTCAATAATCATGAAATAGCAATCTAAGTGCAACAACAAATGAAAAGCAAGTACAGCCTCTCAGGGCAACAATCACTCACTGGGCTCCCAGCCCTAAGCACTCACACTCAATGGGTACCCGCGCTCGCTATGGTGTACATACTCCGGAGGGGCTCCTATAACCCAAGCGCTATAATCCGCACGGACAACTCACGTCCTGTACAGATAACTCACGTGTTGTACGGACAAATTACGTGCTATAATATCCGTACTTCACCGACAGGCCCTCGTCCTTACTCAGTCATCAACCTCTCTAGTCTCTCGAGCTTTCAGAAATCACAAAGATCGGCCCAATCAAAGATAGCATAGTGTATCAACAAAAATCAAGGAAGACTGAGGTATGATACGCAAGTATGCGACCTCTGCGGGTCCCAAAAGTACTATCACATAGCCTAAGCATGATTTACAATCAAATTTCTTTAACACATGAAGAGCATATAGCTAACAACAAGTTATTCAACTTTACAGTTTCACGGGATGGACCAAGTCACAATCCCCTCGGTGCATGCCCACGCGCCCGTCACCTAGCATGTGCGTCACCTCCAAAATAATCACATGATACAAAAATCCGGGGTTTCGTACCCTCAAGAACAGATTTAAAACTGTTACTTACCTCAAACCGTGAAATTCTTATTTCGCTAAGCCTTTGCCTCGTGAATTGGCCTACAAACGCCTCGAATCTAGCCACAAATAATTCGATTCAGTCAATAAAATTTATTAGAATTAATTCCATAAGAAAATACTAATTCTCCATAAAAATCCAAAATTTAGCTCAAACATCTCCCGTGGGGCCCACGTCTCGGAACCCGAAAAAATTACAAAATCTGAAAGCCCATTCAATCACGAGTCTAATCATACTACTTTTACCACAATCCGACCTCAACTCGACCTCCAATATCTTCAAATCTTATTTTCAAATCCCTTAGTTCAAATCCCCAATTTACACCTCAAAAATATGTAATCTAGTCGGATTATTCAATGATAATTCAATATTATGGAGTAGAAAGGATGACAAGGGCCTTACCTCAAAATTTTCTGTGATTTCTCGCTCAAACATCGCCTCACCCGCTTTTGGAAATGTCAAAAATGACAAAATCTTGGACTCCTCTGTTTTTAACATTCTGACCAGGAGTTTCGCACATGCGACTCCATTTCCGTATCTCCGGAGCCGCATCTGCGATCAAAGCTCCGCTTTTGCGATCAAGGGACTGCATTTGCGCTCATCGCAGGAGAAGAATTTCCCTCGCACCTGCAACCACTGCCTCACAACCCTCTGCCCGCATTTTCGTTTGCCAGGCTCGCTTCTGCGAGCTCGCACCTACGATGGAATTTTTGCAGGTGCGATTGCATCAGATGGCAGAAACTTCAGCTTTTTCTTCTAAGTCCGAATTTGATCCGTTAACCATCCGAAACTCACCCGAGGCCCCGAGATCTCAACCAAATAAACCATCAAGTCCTAAAATACCTTATGAACTTAGTCGAACCCTCAAATTACCTCAAACAACGCTAAAATCACGAATCATACCCCAATTCAAGCCTAATGAACTTTGAAATTTCAAGTTTCCACAAACGACGCCGGAACCTATCAAATCAAGTCCGATTGGCCTCATATTTTGCACACAAGTCATAAATGACATAACAGACCTATTAAAATTTTCAGAATCAGATTACGACCCCGATATAAAAAAGTAAACCCCCCGGTCAAACTTTTCAAAAAATTGACTTTCGCCATTTCAAACCTAATTCCACTACGAACCTCCAAATAATTTTCCGGACACGCTCCTAAGTCCAAAATCACCATACAGAACTATTGTAATCATTTGAATTAAATTTTGATGTCGTTTACACATAAGTCAATATCCGATCAACTATTTCAACTTAAGCTTCCAACATGAAAATTCATTCTTCCAAGATAACTCTGAAATAACTTAAAACCAAAACCGACAATTCACACAAGTCATAATACCTCGTAGTAAGTTATTCAAGACTTCAAATACTTGAAAGGAGCATAAATGCTCAAAATGACCGGTCGGGTCATTACAATCTCACCCACTTAAACATACGTTCGTCGTCGAACGTGCCAAGAGTTGTTTTCAAGCCATCAAATCACTATTTTATCTTACCACGCACGTACCCGGGGGTGATCTCACATCACCCTATTCTATATAGGCTTGACCACACAACCTAACTGAAAATTATTAATTTAACCTTAGCCCAAAAACCTTGGAGCCAAATTTCTAACATCCAGAATTCTTTTCAAGACCCAAATCACACATCTACACTCTGTATAAGCCTAAACAAGCTGTATCCATCCATAACCATAATCCTAGATATGATCGCATAACATATTTGTGATGACCCAAAATGTCATCTTTAAATTTAATAAGTAATTCTATGTTCTAAGACCTCGAAAAGCACCATTTATCATTCCTCGACTTGCGTGCACAGTCCGTAAAATTTTCCGGAAAGTTTTCATGTGAAAAATGAATTAAAATGTGAAATAGAACTTTAAAACTCAACTGAGTTGACTTTGGTCAACATTTTGAGCAAACGGACTCGGATCAGTGTTAAGACAATTTTGGTAGGTGCGTTTCGTGATTTGGGACTTGGGCGTATGCCCAGAATCAAATTCAGAGGTCCCTAGCCCGAGAAATGGAATTTTGATAAAAAAATTAAAAGCTTGAAAGCTTAATGATTTCTAAGAAATTACTGATGTTGGATTTATTGACCTCGGGTCCGTATTTTAGTTCCGGAGCCCGGTATAGGTCCCCTATAATATTTATGGCGTGTCTGCCGAATTTGGTGAGAATCGGAGTTGATTTAACGTGATTCGAACGTCCGGTTGTAAAAATATATGTTTTAAAGTTTTCTTGAAAACATCCTTTGATTTGGTGTCTGATTCGTAGTTCTAGGTGTTATTTTGGTGATTTGATTGCGCGAGCAAATTCGTATGATATTTTAGGACTTGTGTTCATATTTGGTTTGGAGCCCAGAGGGCTCGGGTGAGTTTCGGATAGGCTACGGGATGTTTTCGGACTTAGGAAATCTGGTTTTCTGCAGACTTCAGGCTTTTGGTGTATTCTTCTTCGCGTTCGCGAAGGTACTCTCGCGAACGCGAAGAGCAAATTGGGGCTGGCATGTTTTGAGCTTCGCGTTCGTGACATAGAGACCGCGTTCGTGAAGGCTTGAGGTTTAAAGCTTCACGTTCGCGATAGAAGCCTCGCGTTCGCGATGGGAAAGAGACTGGCCAGGAAAAATTAGCCTTCGCATTCACGAAGGGCATCTCGCGTTCGCGAAGGCCAAGCCAGGCAAGCATCGCGTTCGCGAAGAGTAAAAATTGGACAGTACAAATTGTGCTTCGCGTTCACGAGAGTACCTTCGCGAACGCGAAGGGTAAAAATCCCAGAAACAGAACTTAAGTTCTGGAAATGGGTTGAGGTCTAAATCCCCAAATTTCCGAATTCCCTATTTTCTACTCTAACGCCTAATTTTATCATGACAACTCTAGATTTTAGGTTGATAATTCAAGAAATATAATGGGTAATTGAAAGAAAATGGATTAGAATCACTTACCAACAATTTGGGGAAGGAATGACTCTTGAAAAATCGCCTCTCAGCGTTTGGTTTTTGAGAAAAATGTGTTTTTGGGAAAAATCCCATTTTGGATTCTGTTAAGTGCTGGGCGACAGTGTTCATCGCGTTCGCGAAGGGTACTGGCTGCCAAGCCTTCGCGTTCGCGAGGCCTAGTTCGCGTTCGCGATGATCACTCCCCTCTGGCCTTTGCATTCGCGAGGAATGGCTCGCGTTCGCGCTGAAGGAACGACCAACCCCCCTCCCCCCCAGGTCCCCACATGCTTCCTGTTCGCGTGAGCCGGTCGCGTTCGCGAAGGGTAAATCCCCCATCACTTCGCGTTCGCGACTAGACCTTCGCATTCGCGAAGAAGAAGTCTCAGCCTCATCAGGTTAATCTTTGCGTTCGTGAGAGGACCTTTGCGAACGTGAAGAAGAAGTCTCAGCCTCATCAGGTTAATCTTTGCGTTCGTGAGAGGACCTTTGCGAACGCGAAGAAGGATATGACAGACACCAGAATCTACAGAAACCAGATTTTTCCCAAGTCCAAAACATCCCGTGGCCTATCCGAAACTCACCCGAGCCCTCGGGGCTCCAATCCAAACATGCACACAAGTCTAAAAACATCATACAAACTTGCTCGCGCGATCAAATCGCCAAAATAACACCTAGAACTACAAATTTAGCACCAAATCAAATGAAATTCTCAAGAACACTTTAAAATCCATAACTTCTCAACTGGACGTCCGAATCACGTCAATTCAACTCTGTTTCTCACTAAATTCCACAGACAAGTCTTAAATATCATAATAAAATTGTACTGGGATCCGAAACCAAAATACGGACCCGATACTAACAATGCCAAATATCAATCAATTCTTAAAAATAAATAATTTTCAAACTTTTAATTTTCATCAAAAATTCATAGCTTGAGCTAGAGACCTCCGAATTCGATTTCGGGCATACGCCCAGGTCCCATAATTCGTTACGGACCTATCGGGACCATCAAAGCACGGATCCGGGCCCATTTACCAAAAATGTTGACCGAAGTCAACTAAAATAAACTTTTAAGGCAAAATTTCTTATTTTCATTAGTTTTCAACATAAAAGCTTTTCGAAAACTTGCCCGGACTGCGCACGCAAATCAATAAGGGTAAAAAATTAGATTTTTAAGGCTTAAGAGCGCAGATAATAACTGCTAAACCCAGGAAACTCTGGATCTCTGTAACTGAAGTAGGTCTAGGCCAATTCTGAACAAACTCAATATTCTTAGGATCCACCGTTATGCCTTCTGCCGATACAACACGCCCCAAAAAGGCAACTAAGTCTAACCAAAACTCGCATTTTGAAAATTTGTCATATAACTGATTATTGTTCAAGGTGTGAAGCACACTTCGAAGATGCTGCTCATGCTCCTCTCGACTGCTAGAGTAAATCAAGATATCATCAATGAATACAACCACAAAATAGTCCAAATAAGGCTTGAACACCCGATTCATCAAATCCATAAATGTTGCTGGAGCATTTGTCAACCCAAATGACATCACTAGGAACTCGTAATGCCCATACCGAGTCCGTAAAGCTGTCTTAGGGACATCAGATGCCCTAATCTTCAACTGATGGTAACCAGATCTCAAATCAATCTTCAAAAATACCTTGGCACCCTGAAGCTGATCAAATAAGTCATCAGTTCTTGGTAGCGGTTATTTGTTTTTGATAGTGGCCTTGTTCAACTGCCGATAGTCTATACATATCCGCATCGAGCCATCTTTCTTCTTTACAAATAATACTGCTGCACTCCAGGGTGGGACACTGGGTCTAATGAATCCCTGATCAAGCAAGTCTTGTAACTGCTCTTTCAATTCTTTCAACTTTGGCAAGGCCATACGGTATGGTGGAAAAGAAATTGGTTGAGTGCCCGGAGCCAAATCAATGCAGAAGTCAATATCTCTGTCGGGTGGCATCCCCGCCAGATATGCAGGAAATACTTCTGAAAATTCACGAACAACTGGTACTGAGTCCATAGAAGGGACATACGCACTAGGATTGCGAATATAAGCCAAATAGGTTAGACACCCTTTCTCTACCATACGCCGAGCTTTCATATAAGAAATAACCCTGCTGACAGAATGGCCAGGAGTTCCTTTCCCCTCTAACCGAGGTAACCCCGACATAGCTAGGGTCACTGTCTTGGTATGACAGTCCAATATAGCATGATAAGAAGACAGCCAATCCATACCCAAGATGACATCAAAATCTACCATATCAAGAAGTAGAAGATCCACACTAGTCTCAAGATTACCAATACTAACCACAAAGGAACAATAGACATAATCTACTATAACAGAGTCTCCAACCGGTGTAGATACACACACAGAAGCACTCAAAGAATCACAAGGCACAACCAAATATGAAGCAAAATAGGAAGACACATAGGAATAAGTAGATCCTTGATCAAATAGAACTGAAGCATCTCTATGGCAAACTGGAATAATACCTGTGATCACAGCATTAGATGACTCGGCCTCAGGCCTAGCTGGAAAAGCATAAAATTGGGGCTGGGCCCCACCACTCTGAACTGTATCTCTGGGATGGCCTTTAACTGCCTGGCCACCACCTCTAACGGTCTGACCTCCACCTCTAATGGCCTGACCTCCACCTCTAATGGCCTGACCTCCACCTCTATCTGCCTGACCCTTACCTCTAGCTGGCTGAGCAGGCGGTGAAGCAACTGGTGCCGGTATGATGGCACAAGAATCCTGTTGAGATCTGTTACTCACCAATCTAGGGTAATACCTCCTGATGTGACCAATGTTCCACACTCATAACACCCATCCTGATGTCGTGGCTGCTGAAGCTGACCCAAATAGGTTGGATAACCACTATAGTAACTCTAGAGTGGTGGTGCACTGATAGGAGCTGAATGTGCACTGAATACTAACTTCCCAGAGTAAGGCATAATAGGACCGTGACTCCCTGAAGCACCGGGAGATGCATGAAGTGCTGAATGAAACAGTTTGGGAGGATGACCCCTACCAAAATTACCTTTGCCTCTACATGAGGCACCTCTGAAACCACCGAACTGACGAGGCCTCTTATCAGACCTCTGCCCTCTCTCCTGTGCAAGAAACATCTCGATCCTCCTGGAGACATTAACCGCCGCCTGAAAATAAATCTCACTTCCGGTTTCCTTGGCCATCTGAAGTCTGATAGGGTGAGTGAGTCCCTCAATAAAACTCCTCACTCTCTCTCCCTCCGTAGGTAGTAAAAGGAGAGCATGATAGGCCAAATCCGCAAAACAGGACTCATACTGAGTAACAGTCATACTGCCCTTCTGTAGACGCTCAAATTGCTTGCGGAATTCCTCTCTCAATGTGATAGGGAGGAACTTCTCCAGAAATAGCTGAGAGAACTGCTCCCAGGTAAGTGCAGGTGATCCGACTGGTCGGGTCAATGTATAATCTCTCCACCACCTCTTGGTAGAACCCGTCATCTGAATACAACAAAATCAACTCCATTGGTCTCAACTATACCCATGTTCCGCAGCACCTCATGGCAGCGTTCAACACAATCCTGTGGGTCCTCAGAAGGTGTACCACTAAAGTGTACTGGAAAGAGATTTGTGAACTTATCCAGTCTCAATAAGGCCTTAAAAGATATGGCGGGCCTATCATCAGTCTGTACTGCAACAACCGGTTGAACTATCCCAACTGGCGGGGCTGCTGGAGCCTGATTCTGGGGAGCCATCTGCTCCGGAGTGGGAGTAGTAGGAGTTTGTGCTCCTTCCCCAGCCTGTGAGATGGCTAGTGCCACTAGAAATGTACCATTCTGGGCCACGCCCTCCATAAGACTTACCAAACGGACTAGAGCATCCTGAAGTACTGGAGTGGCTATGAATCCTTCCGGGACCTGAACTGGTCCAACTGGTACATTCTGAACTGGAACCTCCTCCTGAAGGTCCACCTGAGGTTCTACAACAGGTGCAGCTGCTCGAGCTCTGGACTGAGCTCTACCTCGGCCTCTGCCTCGGCCTCTAAACGACCTCGGCCTCGACCTTTACCCCTGGCCATAGTTTCCACCGGGGGTTCTGGTCCCTGTCCATCGGTAGAGGTATTACGTGTTCTCACCATCTGCGAGAGATTAAAAGTAAGATGGTTCAATCATCGATGATAGAATAAAATCACACGACAGAATAAGAAAGAAGTGATATTGTTCCTAAACTTCATAGCCTTTGAGAGATAAGTACAGACGTCTCCGTACCGATCCTTCAGACTCTACTAAGCTTGCTCGTGACTCGTGAGACCTATGTAACCTAGTGCTCTGATACCAACTGTCACGACCCAAAATTCCCAGCTTTGTTCCGTGATGGCGCCTAATATTTCACTTGCTAGGCAAGCCAACATTAGAATAGTATTAACCAATTTTTAAACAATCTTTAAATTATTAATAATCAAGAAACAAATGCGGAAGCAAAGTTTGAAATATGATGAAATAATCCATAAACACGACGGTGCCTAAATACAATCCCAGAATTGGTATCACAAGTGCACGAGCTTCTAGAATAAATACAAATAAAGGTCTGAATAAAATATAGTTGTCTGGAAATAAACACACAGCTAAAGTAAAATAGATGGGGACTCCAAAACTGCGGACGGCATGCAGTTATACCTCAAGTCTCCTCTGGTAGCTGAAATCCGAGCAAGTCTATGGTACACCACTGGGACCAACTCCAAAATTTGCACAAGAAGTGTAGAGTGTAGTATCAGTACAACCGACCCCATGTACTGGTAAGTGCTGAGCCTAACCTCGACGAAGTAGTGACGAGGCTAAGGCGGTTCACTTACATTAACCTGTACGCAATATTAATAACAACAACAAATAATAGAAATAAATCAAGTAACTCATTTATAATAATTAAAGCCAACTCAACAGTCATAATCTATTATTATTTCAACAAATTCTGTTGCAGAGTGCAACCCGCTCTCACAATATATTCACATTCAATTCTGTTGGAGCGTGCAACCCGCTCTCCCAATATATTCCTTTTAATCAAGTCTGTCATGTATTTATTTCAATCAAGTATATATATAGACTTTTAAATAAGTCTGTTGCGGCGTGCAATCCGATCCCCCAATATTGACTTTTTAATAAGTCTGCTGCGGCGTGCAACCCGATCCTCCAATATGGACTTTTTAATAAGTCTGTTGCGGCGTGCAACCCGATCCTTCAATATAGACTTTTTAATAAGTCTGTTGCGGCGTGCAATCCGATCCTCCAATATTGACTTTTTAATAAGTCTGTTGCGGCGTGCAACCTGCTCCTCCACTATATTCATTTACCAATTCTTATTGAAGAAATTTTTCCCATAATTACAACAATTAATATAAAACTATAAGACAACAAGCATACAGTAATTATGATTTAATTATGAAACAAACAATGACAAATAGCAAATTATTATGGAAATCAGGGAAAAAATAGGCAGTTTAATATTTAATATGCTAAATATCAAATAACAATTAAGACACATAATTCAAAAAGCATGAAATAATTAATGCAAGAATTCAAGGATTAATGTATGACAAAGAATAGGAGAGAAACAATTATTATAATAATTAATTTATGATTTAAAATAATTTATGAATTTTCAAGTAAATAGGCAAACAATCAATTTGACGACGTATAGACACTCGTCACCTCGCCTATGCGTCGTTCACATGCATTTCACATAACAAATAATTTAAGGATTCTATTCCCTCAAGTCAAGGTTAACCCCGAAACTTACCTCGCTTTGTAAATTCCAAATCAATTATTCAACCACAGCTTTTCCTTTTAAATTTTCCTCCGAAAGCTTCAAATCTATTCACAAACAATTCAATATATTCAATACTAATCATAGGAATTAATTCCTTTTGAATTTACAACTTTTCTGGATAAAATCCAAAATTCATTAAAATATTCGACAATGGGACCCACATCTCAAATCCCGGAAAAACTCATGAAATCCGAACACCCGTTCCTATACGAGTTCAACCATACAAATTTTGTCCAATTCCGATATCAAATGGACCTTCAAATCTTAATTTTTCGTTTTTGGAAGATTTCATAAAAATCTGATTTTTCTTCCAAAATTTCACGGATTCATGATAAAACTGAGTATGAAATCATGAAATATAATCAATATAGGATAAGGAACACTTACCCCAATGTTTTTCCGTGAAAATCGCCCAAATATCGCCTTACCCGAGCTCAAAAATGGGAAAGAATTGAAAATGGGTCGAAACCCCATTTCCAGAACTTAAGTCCTGTTTCTGGGATTTTTACCCTTCGCAAACGCGGTCAGTGCCTCGCGTTCGCATAGCACAATTATGTGCTGTCAAATTTTACTCTTTGCGAACACGAGGGCTACCTCACGAACGTGGTGCATGCCTGGCTTGGCCTTCGCGAACGCGAAGGCTAATATTTCCTGGCCAGTCTCTTTCCCTTCGCGAAGGCAAGGCTTCTATCGCTAAGGCGAGGCTTCTATCGCTAAGGCGAGGCTTCTATCGCGAAGGCGAAGCTTTGAACCTCAAGCCTTCGCGAACGCGGTCACTATGTCACGAACGCGAAGCACAAAACGTGCCAGCCCCAATTTTCTCTTCGCGTTCGCGAGATTACCTTCGCGAACGCGAAGAATAACACACCAGATGCCTGAAGTCTGCAGAAAATCAGATTTTTTAAGTCCAAAATCATCCCGTAGCTTATCTGAAACTCACTCGAGCGCTCGGGGCTCCAAACCAAACATGCACACAAGTTCTAAAATATCATACGAACTTGCTCGCATGATCAAATCACCAAAATAACACCTAGAACTACGAATCAGACACCCAATCAAAGGAAATTTTCAAGAAAACTTTAAAACTTATATTTTTACAACCGGTCGTCCGAATCATGTCAAATCAACTCCGATTCTCACCAAATTTGACAGACAAGTCATAAATATTATAGTGGACCTATACCGGGCTCCAGAACCAAAATACGGACCCGATGTCAATAAATCCAACATCAAAAATTTCTTAAAAATCATTAAGCTTTCAAGCTTTTAATTTTTTATCAAATTTCCATATCTCGGGCTAGGGACCTCGGAATTCGATTCCGGGCATACGCCCAAGTCTCAAATCATGATACGGACCTACCGGAATTGTCAAAATACTAATCCGGGTCCGTTTGCTCAAAATGTTGACCAAAGTCAACTTAGTTGCGTTTTAAAGCTCTAATTCATATTTTAATCCATTATTCACATAAAACTTTTCGAAAAATTGTACGGACTGCGCACGCAAGTCGAGGAATGATAAATGGTGCTTTTTGAGGTCTTAGAATACAGAATTACTTATTAAATTTAAAGATGACATTTTGGGCCATCACAGTAGGTTTGGTTACAAGGATCAACGGAGCTCAAGTACTTTAATACACTTGGTACTTATGCGTATAAGTTTGGATAAATCTGATATAATAATGAAGACAAACAAGTTTTAAAAAGGAGATTATAGGACTTATACGAGTATATATAGCAAGTGAACCCGTGTAGAGTACATGCAAACATAGTATTTATTTTGTTTTACACCTTTCGATCCATTACTATCCATTGTATTGTAATGTTGTTTTATTATATCTTATTGTTAAATTCGTTGTTACATAACGATAAAAAGACTTTTTGACGTAACATTCGATTTGATGTGATTGCATTGTTATTTTATTTCTCTTTTTCATCATAACCTTATTTATTATTAATAATCCTATTATATATATATATAAATGCTATACCCGATTGTTTCTTCAAAATGTTTCTGATTCTTTGGTGGTGCCTTTTCCAACATATTGTAGTTTGAGATCATAGCCATGTAACAAAATTATGAACTTATTGTGTACTAGTGTTATGGGTTCTGCTTTGATCTTTTGTTTTTAGTTTGTGTAAAGATTAATATTCTTTCCATAGTTATTGATTTTGTTTTTCATTTATTTTCTTATGAATTCATATGATAATTTTTACCTATAGAATTTGGCCACACTCGTATAATACACAAAACAAATATAATGACCTTATTCTCGTGAATTATAATCTGAAATGATAATATATGAACGTTTTGTCATCTTTTATTAGTAGTACTTGCATGAATATAGCAACTCGATACATGCACAAGGCATAATCGGTGATAAATTATGAAAAAGAAATTATCTATAATTATTTTATGAAAAATTGTTGATAAGTCTAATATTTACAACAATTAAGGCTATTTAGTAAACTTATTAGTATTTGTACAATACGATACAACCAAGCTAATTAAACAATAAAAATATTATTAAACTATATCAAACAATATAATCTGCCCAAACGTTACTTTCACAAAATAAAACGATACAATACATTATAAAATAATGAGTAATAATCATCCAAACAAGTTGTGAGTAGGAAATATACCCCCTCCTCAACTAGTCTTGACCTAAGTAGAATAAGGTAAAGACTTAGTGTCGGATGTTTGAATCAAATTAAATTAATTTATTATAATTAAGTGATTTTATCAGGTAAATTTCTTTATTATTTAACCATGATTAAGTGAAATAAACTATTCACAAATACATATTTTACCCATACTAATTTAATGTAAATATTCGATGCATGTAAGTATTTACTAGCTTAATATGACGGTCTTGGCGTCATCTATTACACATATTAGCTATTTTAATTCAAAGAAATGATTGTTACTTACAATGTCATTGTGATGACCCAAAGGGTGATCTTGTGGATTAAGACTCTATTCCGGGCCCGTTAGCCTTAAAAACCTTATTTTTACTCACTTCGATTTGCGTGTGCAATCCGAGCGTAAATCCGGAAAGCCTTTATGTGAAAATTTATGAAGTAATAATTTTTGGGATTTAAAATTAATTTTTAGTTGACTTTGATCAATGTTTTGAGTAAACGGACTCGGATCCATGTTCTGACGTTCTCGGAAGGTCCGTAGTAAAATATGGGAGTTGGGTGTATGCCCGGAATCGAATTCCGAGGTCACTAGCTCGAGAAATGAATTTTTGATGAAAATTGTAAGACTGGAATTCTATGGATTTAAAAAAATTGATTAATGTTTGATCTCATTGGTATCGGGCCCATATTTTAGTTCCGTAGCCCGGTACAGGTTTAATATAATATATAAGTTATGTGTGTGAAATTTGGTAGAAATCAGAGTTGATTTGACGTGATTCGGACGTCCGGTTGAGAAGATAGTAGTTTTGAAATGTTCTTGAGGAATTCATGAGTTTTGGGGCTAAATCCATAGTTTTAGGTGTTAGTTTTGTGATTTGATCGCACGGACAAGTTCGTATGATGTTCTTAGACTTGCATAAATGTTTGGTTTGGAGCCCCGAGGGCTCGGGTGAGTTTCAGATAGGCCACATGATGTTTTGAACTTAGAAAATTTTGCTGGTATAACTGAACATGTTGCAGGCCTCTGATCTCGCAATTGCGAGATCAGGCATCGCAAATGCGAACCAAGCAAGTATGGCAATTGCGAGGTTTTTATCGCAATTGCGAAGAAAGCCTAGGCTAGCAGTTCTCGCAATTGCGAGTTTATCTTCACAATTGCGAAGGGCCAATTGTCGCAAATGCAACATACTCGTCGCATTTGCGAAGGCAGCGAAAATGTGAAGGTTCTCGCATTTGCGATGAACCCTTCGCATTTGCGATCTTCGCAATTGCGAAGCTCAGGTTGCAAATGCGACATCCGCAGCTGATAACTTTGGACTTAGACGGGATTTTTCATTCATTCTTCAATTTTTCGAACCCTAAACCTCAAGAGGCGATTTTTGGGCGATTTTCACGGAAAAATATTGGGGTAAGTATTCCTTATCCTATATTGATTATATTTTATTATTTCATACTCATTTATATCATGAATCCGTGAATTTATGGAAGAAAAATTAGATTTTTATAAATTCTTCCAAAAACGAAAATTTAAGATTTGAAGGTCCATTTGATATCGGAATTGAATAATTTTTATATGGTTGGATTCGTCTCGGAATGGGTGTTCTGATTTCATAAGTTTTTTTGAGATTTGATACGTGGGTCCCACTGCCGAATATTTTAATGAATTTTGTATTTTATCCGCAAAATTAGTAAATTCATATAGAATTAATTCCTATGATTCGTATTGAGTATATTGAATTGTTTGTGAATAGATTTGAAGCTTTCGGAGACAAATTTAAAAGGAAAAGTTGTGGTTAAGTAATTGATTGGAATTTGCAAAGCGGGGTAAGTGTCGTGGTTAACCTTGACTTGAGGGAATAGAACCCTTAAACTATTTGTTATGTAAAATGCATGTGGACGACGTATAGGCGATGTGACGAGTGTCTATACGTCATCAAATTAATTGTTTACATAATTACTTGAAAAATCATAAATTGTTTTAAATCATGAATTAATTATTATAATAATTGTTTCTCTCCTATTCTTTGCCAAATATTAATTCTTGAATTCCTGCATTAATTGTTACATGCTACTTGAATTATGTGTCTTAATTGTTATTTGACATTTAGCATATTAAATATCTAACTGTCTATTTTCTACCTTATTTCTATAATAATTTGCTATTTGACATTGTTTTTTTCATGATTAAATCATAATTATTATATGCTTGTTGTCTTATAATTTTATATTAATTATTGCATTTATTGGGGAAATTCCTTCTATAAGAATTGGTAAATGAATACATTGGAGGAGCGGGTTGCACGCCGTAACAGAATTGATTGAAATGAATATATTGGAGGATCGGGTTGCACGCCGCAACAGACTTATTAGAAAGTCCATATTGGGTGATCGGGTTGCAAGCTGTAACACACTTATTAAAAAGTCTATATTGGAGGATCGGGTTGCACGCCGCAACAGACTTATTAAAAAGTCCATATTGGAGGATCGGGTTGCACCCCGCAACAGACTTATAAAAAGTCAATATTGGGGGATCGGATTGCACGCCGCAACAGACTTATTAAAAAGGCTATATATACTTGATTGAAATAAATATATGATAGATTTGACTAAAAAGAATATATTGGGAGAGCGGGTTGCATGCTGCAACAAAATTGAATATGAATATATTGTGAGAGCGGGTTGCACGCTGCAACAGAATTAGTTGAAATAATAATAGATTATGACTGCTGAATTGGTTTCAATTATTATAAATGAGTTATCTGATTTATTTCTATTATTGTTGTTGTTACTAATATTGCATACAGGTAATGTAAGTGCAGTATCAGTACAACCGACCCCATGTACTGGTAAGTGTCGAGCCTAACCTCGATGAAGTAGTGACGAGCCTAAGGCAAGGCACCTACAAATCAACCTCCACAATTTAACAGTGTATATACAAATAACAGAAATGAAGAACTAAACAGGAAACATTGGGAGGGGAACATGCTGAGGGGAATATGAGATAAAGAAATACAACAAAATAATAACCGCAGTAGTCAACATACCATGAATAAACAAGAATAGTGCATACAGTAAAGAAAAAATGCACGGCATCACCGTTCGTGGTTTTACTCTCAATCTCAACATAAAATTAATAGAAACGGCACGGCATCGCCCTTCGTGCATTAACTCTCATATCATGGCACGTCATCACCCGTCGTGCAATAATACTCACAATATGGCACGGCATCACCCTTCTTACATTAACACTCACAATATGGCACATCATCACCCTTCGTGCATTAACACTCACAATATGGCACGACATCACCCTTCGTGCATTAACACACTACCTTACCATAATGCAATGCATAAATAACAACATGGAGATAGAATAACAAGTACAAACCTTACTTCAACATTTGGTTCCATAACACCAATCTCAACTTTGAAATAAAAACTCAATTATCACCAAAAAATCCGTAAACATGATAAGAACGATAAATTGAAAAACATTAGTATAACACATAGCAATTAGGCATAGGAATGAGACAATGGAAGAAAAACTTAGAAACATGGAAAAACAGGTAAATTGACGGCGCATAAGTACTCGTTACCTCACATATACGCCGCTCACATGAATTTCACTTAGCAAGTAATCTAAGGTTCCTAATTCCCTCAAGTGAGGGTTAGACACAACACTTACCTCGCTCCGAAGGCCACTTAATTATCAATCACAGCTTTTCCTTTGGAATTCACCTCCAAACCACTTGTATATATTCAAAAATGACTCAATAATATCAAATATTGTTAAAGGAATCAATTATATTGCATAAGTTAAATTTTCCCAAATTTTCCTCCAAAAAGTCAAAAAATCGACCCCGGGCCCGCTTGGTCAAAACCCAAGATTCGGACCAAAATCCTTTTAGCCATTCACCCCCGAGCTCGAATATGTAATTAGTTTTGGAATCCAACCTCAAATTAAGGTCTAAATCCTCAAATTTTGAAATTCCTATGTTCTACCCAAAAATCCTAATTTCACCATAACAATTCTAGATTCTAGGTTGAAATCTTGTTATAAGATGTAAAAGATTGAAAGAAAAGAGTTAGGAATAACTTACCTATGATTTGGGGAAGATTTGGTCTTTGGAAAATCGCCTCTTAAGGGTTAGGGTTTTGAAAATATGGAGAATGAATGAAAAATCCCGTCTAAGCCCCTTTTACTCAGCTGCAAGTGTCGCAATTGCGACCTGAGCTTCGCAAATGCGAAGGAACAATCGCAATTGCGATTCCCTTCAAAATCCCGCTGCCTTCGCAAATGCGAGGAAAGTGTCGCATTTGCGACCACTGAACCTCGCAAATGTGAGTAGATGTTCGCATTTGCGAACTTGCCCTTCCCAGACTCCCTTTGCAATTGCGAAGGTAACCTCGCAAATGCGAGAACTGCTGGCCCAGGCTTCTGATCGTAATTGCGATGAAAGCCTCGCAATTGCGGACCCTGTTATGTTAGCATTTGCGTTGCCTGATCTCGCAATTGCGAGATCAGAAGCCTGCAACAGGTTCAGTTATACCACAAAATTTTCTAAGTTCAAAACATCGCATGGCCTATCTGAAACTCACCCAAGCCCTCGGGGCTCCAAACCAAACATGCACACAAGTCTAAAAACATCATACGAACTTGCTCGCATGATCAAATCACCAAAATAACACCTAGAACTACGAATTTAGCACCAAATTAAATAAAATTCTCAAGAACACTTTAAAATTCATATCCTCTCAACTGGACGTCCGAATCACGTCAAATCAACTCCGTTTCTCACCAAATTCCACAGATAAGTCTTAAATATCATAATGAACCTGTACCGGGCTTCGGAACCAAAATACGGACCCGATACTAACAATGCCAAATATCAATCAATTCTTAAAAACAAATAATTTTCATCAAAAATTCATAACTCAAGCTAGGGACCTCCGAATTCAATTCTCGGCATACACCGAGGTCCCATAATTCGATACGAACCTACCTCGGTCGGCAAAATATGAATCCGGGCCCGTTTACCAAAAAGGTTGACCGAAATCAACTAAAATCAACTTTTAAGGCATAAATTCTTATTTTCATCAATTTTCCACATAAACGCTTTTCGAAAACCTGCCGGACTCGCACGCAAATTGAGGAGGGTAAAAATAGGATTTTTAAGGCTTAAGAGCACAGATTCAAGTTCTAAAACATAAGATGACCTTTAGGGTCATCACATTCTCCACCTCTAAAACAACCATTCGTCCTCGAACGGACATAGAAAAGTACCTGGGCTGGTGAAAAGGTGGGGATATCTACTCCGCATATCGGACTCGGACTCCCAAGTAGCTGCCTCAATAGGCTGACCTTTCCACTGCACTCGAACTGAAGGGTAACTCTTTGATCTCAACTAGCGAACTTGCCGGGCTAGAATTGCCACCGGCTCCTCCTCGTAAGTCAAATCCTTGTCCAACTGGATAGAGTTGAAATATAATACATGGTACGGATCACCGTGATACTTTCGAATCATGGACACATGGAATACCGGATGAACAGTTGCTCAACTAGGTGGCAATGTAAGGCTGTAAGCTACCTCCCCCACTCTCTCGAGGATCTCAAATGGCCCGATATACCTAGGGCTCAACTTGCCCTTCTTCCAAAATCTCATAACACCCTTCATGGGCGAAACCTCAAAGTAATATCCTCTCTCCGACCATGAATGCCTCATCACGAACTCTACGGTCGGCATAACTCTTTTTCCTGGACTGAGCTGTACGAAGTCGATCCTGTATAATCTTGACCTTTTCCAAGGCCTCCTGAACTAAATCTGTACCCAATAACTGAGCCTCCCCCGGCTCAAACCATCCAACTGGCGACCTACACCGTCTACCATATAATGCCTCATAGAGAGCCATCTGAATGCTCGACTAGTAGCTGTTATTGTAGGCAAACTCCGCTAACGGCAAAAATTGATCCCAAGAACCTCCAAAGTCAATAACACAGGCGCGGAGCATATCCTCCAAGATCTGAATAGTACGTTCGAACTGTCCGTCCGTCTGAGGATGGAATGTTGTGCTCTACTCAACCCGCGTACGTAACTCATGTTGTACTGCCCTCCAAAAGTGCGAGGTAAACTGCGTACCTCGATCAGAAATGATAGACACGGGCACACCGTGAAGACGGACGATATCACGAATGTAAATCTCTGCCAACCGCTCCGAGGAATAGGTAATTGCCACAGGAATGAAATGCGCTGACTTAGTCAGCCTGTCCATAATAACCCAAACTGCATCAAACTTCCTCTGAGTCTGTGGGAGTCCAACAACAAAATCCATAGTGATACGCTCCCACTTTCACTCAGGAATATCTAACCTCTGAAGTAAACCACCAGGTCTCTGATGCTCACACTTTACATGCTGGTAATTTAGGCACCGAGCTACATAGGCAACTATATCCTTTTTCATTCTCCTCCACTAATAATGTTGTCGCAAATCTTGATACATTTTGGCGGTACCTGGATGAATAGAATACTTGGAATTGTGTGCTTCTTCAAGAATTAATTCACGAAGTCCATCCACATTAGGCACACAAATACGACCCTGCATCCTCAAAACTCTGTCATCTCCAACAGTAACCTGCTTGGCACCACCGTGCCGCATTATGTCTCTAAGGACAAGTAAATGAGGATCGTCATCCTACCAATCTCAGATGCACTCAAACAAAGAAAATCGAGCAACTGTAAAAGCTAGAACATTACTTGGCTCAGAAATATCTAACCTCATGAACTGGTTGGCCAAGTCCTGAACATCCAATGTAAGCAGTCTCTCACCAACTGGAATATATGCAAGGCTACCCATACTGACTGACTTTCTACTCAAAGCATCGGCCACCACATTGGCCTTCCCGGGATGATATAATATGGTGACATCATAGTTTTTCAATAGCTCCAGCCACTTTCTCTGCCTCAAATTGAGTTCCTTCTTCTTGAACAAATACTGCAAGCTTTGATGATCAGTGAATATCTCACATGGCACGCCGTAAAGATAGTGCCTCTAAATCTTCAGCGTGTGAACAATGGCTGCCAACTCTAGATCATGAACAAGGTAATTCTTCTCGTGAACCTTCAGCTGCCGTGAAGCATAATCAATAACCTTGCCACCCTGCATCAATACCACACCCAGACCAATACGAGATGTGTCACAATATACTATATAAGATCCTGAACCTGTGGGTAACACCAATACCGGTGTCGTGGTCAAAGCAGTCTTGAGCTTCTGAAAGCTCGCTTCACACTAGTCTGACCACCTGAACGGGGCACCCTTCTGGGTCAATCTGGTCAATGGGGCTGCTATGGATGAAAACCCCTCCATAAATCGATGGTAATAGCCCGCCAAACCTAGGAAACTACGGATATTTGTAGTTGATGTGGGTCTAGGCCAGTTCTGGACTACCTCAATCTTCTTAGGATCCACCTGAATACCCTCTGCTGATACAACGTGACCCAAGAAAGCCAATAAACTTAACCAAAACTCGCATTTTGAGAACTTAGCATATAACTGGCTTTCTTTCAGAGTTTGAAGAATGATCCGATGGTGCTGCTCATGCTCCTCTCGACTGTGGGAGTATATCAAGATAACATCAATAAACACAACCACAAAGGAATCCAAGTAGGGTTTGAACACCCGGTTCATCAAATGCATGAATGCTACTGGTGCATTTGTCAGCCCAAATGACATCACTAGAAACACATAATGCCTATACCGAGTCCGCAAAGTTGTCTTAGGAACATCGAATATCCTAATCCTCAACTGATGGTAGCCAGATCTCTAATCAATCTTTGAAAACACCTTGGCACCCTGAAGCTGATCAAATAAATCATCAATCCTCGGCAATGGATACTTGTTCCTGACGGTGACTTTGTTTAGCTGCCGATAATCTATACACATCCTCATCAATCCATCTTTCTTCTTCACAAACAACACCGGTGCACCCCAGGGCGAGACACTATGTCAAATAAAGCCCTTATCAAGAAAATCTTGCAACTGCTCCTTCAATTCTTTCAACTCTGGCGGGGCCATACGATATGGAGGAATGGAAATAGGCTGAGTGCCTGGAGCCAAATCAATGCAGAAATCAATATCCCTGTCGGGTGGCATCCCCGGCAGGTCTGCAGGAAACACCTCTGGAAACTCAAGAACAACCGACACCAAATCTATGGAAGGAACCTCCGCACTAGAATTGCGGACATAAGCCAAATAAGCTAGACACTCCTTCTCGACCATATGCCGAGCCTTCACATAAGAGATAACCCTGTTGGAAGAATGGCCAAGTTTCCCTCTCCACACTAATCTAGGAAACCCCTACAAAGCTTAGGTCATCGTCTTGGCGTGACAATCTAATATAGCATGATAAGTTGACAGCCAATCCATACCCACTATGACATCAAAATCAACGATGTCGAGAAGTAGAAGATCTACACGAGTCTCAAGACTCCCAATGGTGACCACACACGAATGATAAACACGGTCTACAACAATAGCATCTCCCACTGGTGTGGACACATACACATGAGCACTCAAAGAATCACAGGGCACAACCAAATAGGATGACACATAAGAGTAAGTAGATCCCGGATCAAATAGAGCTGAAGCATCTCTACTGCAAATTGAAACAGTACATGTGATAACAACGTCAGATGTTGTGAGATGCCCATTGCCCGAGGGCAAAATCTAGCAATATGCCTCAGATCACCACAAGTATAACATAACCTTAGCTGATGTGACTGCTGACCCTGAAACTAACCTTGTCGACCTGAATAACCACCCTGATAACTCTGGAGTGGAGATGCACTAATAGGAGCTGGTGGTGCACTATAGGCTAGCTGGTCGGAATAATGCATCGGAGGTCTACGACCACCTGAGGCACCGTGGGATGCCTGGAGCATTGAATGAAATGACCTAGGAGGATGGCCTCTACCAAAAGTACTCCTTCCTCTAGATGAGGCACCGCTGAACTCACCAAAATGACGAGGTCTCTTGTCAGACCCCTAACCTCACTGAGTAAGAACCATTTCGACCCGTCTGGCGACATTAGCAGCTGCCTGAAAAGAAAACTCACTCCCAGTCTACTTAGCCATCTGCAATCTGATAGGCTGAGCAAGTCCATCAATAAACCTCATTACCCTCTCTCTCTCTCGGTGGGAAGCATAAGAATGGCATGACGGGCCAAATCCATAAAATGGGTCTCATACTGAGTAACAGTCATACTGCCCTATTGGAGACGCTCAAACTGACGGCGATGCTCCCTCTCAATGTGATAGGCAGAAACTTCTCTATGAAGAGCTGAGAGAACTGGTCCCAAGTAAGAGCAGGCGACCCAGCTGGTCTGGTCAACAAGAAATCTTTCCACCATTTCTTGGCAGAACCAGTCATCTGAAATGCAGCAAAATCGACCTCATTAGTCTCCACTATACCCATGTTTCGTAGAACCTCGTGACAGCTGTCAAGATACTCCTGGGGATCCTCTGAAGGAGCACCACTGAAGTGAATAGGAAAGAGCTTGGTAAACCAGTCCAATCTCCATAAAGCCTCAGAAGACATAGCTGGTCCATCTCCGACTTGTGCCGCAATAATCGGGTGAACTAATTCGACTGGCTGAGCTACTGGAGCCTGATACTGGGGAGCTATCTGCTTCGGAGTGGGAGTGGTGGGAGTCTAGGCTCCTCATCCAGCTTGAGAGATTGCTGGTTCCATGGGTAATGCGCCAGTCTGGGTCACACTCTCCATAAGGCCCACCAAACGGACCAAAGCGTCCTGAAGTACTGGGGTGGTAATGAACCCCTCCTGAACCTGAGCTGGTCCGGTAGGAACAGTCTGGGCTGGAACCTCCTCGTCAAGCTCTATCTGAGGCTCCACTACTGGGGCTGCTGCTCGGGCCCTAGGTTGAGCCCTGCCCCTGCCTCGGCCTCTGCCCCGCGTCGGAGCTGTCACTGGAGGCTCTGGCTGCTGCTCAGCTGAGGAAGCCGTACGTGTTCTCGCCATCTGCGAGAGAATAAGAGTAGAAGAGTTCAATAAGTATTGAGAAAGCAAAATCGCACGACAGAGAAGAATAGAAGTGAAACTTGTTCCTAAATTCCATAGCCTCTGGAAGATAAGCGCAGATGTCTCTGTACCGATCCTCCAGACTCTACTAAGTTTGCTCGTGAATAGTAAGACCTAGGCAACCTAGCGCTCTGATGCCAACTTGTCACGACCCGAAATTTCCCACCGATAGGACCGTGATGGCGCCTAACATTTCACTTGCTAGGCAAGCCAACGTTAGAAAATCGTTAAACCAATTCCTTATTTCCATCCAGTAAATAACAATCATTAACTAAGATAAAATATAATAACTACGGAATATTATAAAACTGTATAAATTACTACCACCCGGATCTGGAGTCACAATTCATGAGCATTCTAGAATTTACTACAAGTAATAGTCTGAAAGAAATACAACTGACTGAATGAAAGAAACAGTAGAACAGAAAAGATAGACGGGAACTTCAAGGTCTGTGAACGCCGACAGATCTACCTTGAGTCTCCGGACAGCGGACCAATAGCAAAATCTCGATCAACCCGAGCCGGTATCAAAATCTGCATAGAAAGTGTAGAGTGCAGTAAAAGTACAACTGACCCCATGTACCGGTAAGTGTCGAGCCTAACCTCGATAAAGTAGTGACGAGGCTAAGGCAAGGCACCTACAAATCAACCTGCACAATTTAACAGTGTATATACAAATAACAGAAATGAAGAACTAAACAGGAAATATCGGAAGGGGAACATGTTGAGAGGAAAATGAGATAAAGAAATACAACAGAATGATAACCGGAGTAAACATATCATGAATCAACAAGAATAGTGTATACAGTAAAGGAAAAATGCACGGCATCACCCTCCGTGCTTTTACTCTCAATCTCACCATAAAATTAATAGAAACGACACGGCATCACCCTTCGTGCATTAACTCTCATATCATGGCACGGCATCACCCTTCGTGCATTAATACTCACAATATGGCACGGCATCGCCCTTCGTGCATTAACATTCTCCCTTACCATAATGCAATGCATAAGTAACAACAGGGAGATAGAATAACAAGTACAAACCTTACTTCAACATTTGGTTCCATAACATCAATCTCAACTTTGAAATAAAAACTCAATTATCACCAGAAAATCTGTAAACATGATAAGAACGATAAATTGAACAACACTAGTATAACACATAGCAATTAGGCATAGGAATGAGACAATATAAGAAAAACTGAGAAACATGAAAAACAGGTAAATTGACGGCGCATAAGTACTCGTCACCTCACATATACGCCGTTCACATGAATTTCACTTAGCAAGTAATCTAAGGTTCCTAATTCCCTCAAGTCAGGGTTAGACACAATACTTACCTCGCTCCGAAGGCCACTTATTTCTCAATCACAGTTTTTCCTTTGAAATTCACCTCCAAACCACTCATATCTATTAAAAAATAACTCAATAATATAAAATATTGCTAAAGGAATCAATTATATTGCGTAAGTTAAATTTTTCCAAATTTCCTCCAAAAAGTCAAAAAATCGACCCCGGGCCCGCTTGGTCAACACCCAAGGTTCGGACCAAAATCCTTTTAGTCATTCACCCCCGAGCCCGAATATGTAATTAGTTTTGGAATCCGACCTCAAATTGGGGTCTAAATCCTCAAATTTTGAAATTCCTAAGTTCTACCCAAAAATTCTAATTTCACCATAAAAATTCTAGATTCTAGGTTGAAATCTTGTTATAAGACATAAAAGATTGAAAGAAAAGAGTTAGGAATCACTTACCTATGATTTGGGGAAGATTTGGTCTTTGGAAAATCGCCTCTTAAGGTTTAGTATTTTGAAAAAATGAAGAATGAATGAAACATCCCGTCTAAGCCCCTTTTACTCAGCTGCAGGTGTCGCAATTGCGACCTGAGATTCGCAAATGCGAAGCTCGGAAATGCGAAGGAACAATCGCAATTGCGATACCTTCACAATCCCGCTACCTTTGCAAATGCGAGGAAAGTATCGCATTTGCGACCACTGAACCTCGCAAATACGAGTAGATGTTCGCATTTGCGAACCTGCCCTTCCCAGACTCCCTTCGCAATTGCGAAGGTAACCTCGCAAATGCGAGAACTGCTAGCCCAGGCTTTTGATCGCAATTGCGATGAAAGTTTCGCAATTGCGGACCCTATTATGTTTGCATTTGCGATGCCTGGTCTCGCAATTGTGAGATCAGAGGCCTGCAACAGGTTCAGTTATACTAAAAAAAATTTCTAAATTCAAAACAACCCGTGGCCTATTCGAAACTCACCCGAGCCCTCGGGGCTCCAAATCAAACATGCACACAAGTCTAAAAATATCATACGAACTTGCACGCACTATCAAATCACCAAAATAATACCTAGAACTATGCACTTAGCACCAAATCAAATAAAATTCTCAAGAACACTTTAAAATTCATATCTTCTCAACTGGACGTCCGAATCACGTCAAATCAACTCCATTTCTCACCAAATTTCATAAACAAGTCTTAAATATCATGATGAACCTGTATCGGGCTCCGTAACCAAAATACGTACCCGATACTAACAATGCCAAATATCAGTAAATTCTTAAAAATAAATAATTTTCAGACTTTTAATTTTTATCAAAAATTCATAACTCAAGCTAGGGACCTCCGAATTCAACTCCGGGCATACGCCCAGGTCCCATAATTCGATACGGACCCACCGGGACCGTCAAAATATGGATTCGGGTCTGTTTATCAAAAATATTGACCGAAGTCAACTAAAATCAACTTTTAAGGCATAAATTATTATTTTCATCAATTTTTAAAATAAAAGCTTTCCGTAAACCTGTCCGGATTGCGCATGCAAATCGAGGAGAGTAAAAATGAGATTTTTAAGGCTTAAGAGCGTAGATTCGAGTTCTAAAACATAAGATGACCTTTTGGGTCATCACAATTCCTCCGTCCTAACAATATAAATAGCCAACCTTATCGCTGCTATAGCCACCCTTATCGCTCCATTTAATAGTCTCCCTTATCACTCCGCCAGACTATATTCCAACACACATAACAACAGTGAAATGCCACCCTTATGCCAGCATAATGTTAACAATTGAATGCCACCCTTATACGCCGCATATCAGTAACCCAAATCACACAATAATTCACACAAAATATTATCACAACATCATCAACTCTTATTTACAAATTGCACGTAGGCCACAACCATTCCAAAGGTACAACAAAGTCAATTAATTTCACAACAGATAGTCCACACCTCAACACAATATATATAAAATCTCAAAAACAACCACAAGGATGTGAAAATAACTCATCATAGGACAACACCTTCTTTAATTCAAATTTTAAATAAATATAATATATAAACGCCTCAATTTAAACTTATTTAATTAATTATTTGCCAATGAAAAATTCATAATATGATTATTTCCAAGAAATATCAAATCAACAAACACACGGAATTCACATAAAAATCCAAGTGGCAATCACACCAAATTATCATATAAAATACAAACTTGACAAATAAGGAATGAGGCATGACAAATCAAGGATTTAATAAGTTTCAATAATTTTTCAATTTAATATATAAGGGCGTCTACGAATTTCAACCGATATAATTTGCACATATAAACCAAGTACGCACTCGCCACTTGCGTACCTGGTTTTCAATTACATAATTTCCACATAAGACTCAATGTTTAAGGGGTAATTCCCCCACTCAAGGTTAGACAAGATACTTACCTTTTTGAAGTTAGGCCGATATTCCAAAATCGTCTTCTTGCTTGAATTGATCTCCGGACAGCTCAAATCTAACCAAATTAATTGTATAACTTCATTAAAATTCATCGGAAATAATTCCGGATAATAAAATGTTAACTTAAAATTTTACATTAAAAAATCAACCAAAAGTAAATGCGGGGCCCACATCTCGAAACCCGACAGAATATTTACGAAATCTGAACACCAATTCCGATACGAGTTGAACCATACTAATTTTATCAAATTCCGATAACGAATCGTCCTCCAAATCTATATTTTTTGTTTTTGAAAGGTTTTACAATTTTTCCCAATTTTCAACTCAATTCACTGATTAAATGATGAAACTAAAAATGGATTCGTGCAATATAGCCAAACCGAGTTAGAATCACTTACCCCGAAGAATTCTTTGAAAATCCCACGAAAAATAGCCACAAACCGAGCTCCCAAAATCCAAATATGAAATAATACCCTAACACTCATTTATATAATACACAGTCTGACCTCTCATATTACTTACCGCACATTTTCTTGTGTGGTCGCACATCCCAGGTTTTGCGGCTGCGATCCAAATTGTGCTGCCGCACTTCAGCAGTGACTGCACTACCAGGTTTTAATAAATTGGACATAACTTTCTCTACTAATATCCAAAAGATTAATGGTAAATCTTTCTGAAAATTAGATTCAAAGGACTACAACTTTCGGTTTTGAATCATTTCCAAATTCCTTATAGATTAAAAGATATAAGCTTCCGAAATCGGACCATCGAACCTGAAAATCTCCTTTCTGCGGCCGCGAGAGAAATTCTGCGGACCGCACAATTTCAAATGCGGACAGTACAATTTCAACTGCGGTCCACACAATGTCCACTGCCTCCGCACTTTGGGAGTTTGCAGCCGCACATCTGCACTCCAAAATGTGCCCTCCGCATTTCAACTGTCCCAAAACATCATCAGAGTGTCGAAATGCCCAAACTCGTTCAAAATTCACCCCGAAACTCACCCGAGCCATTCGGGACCTCAACCAAACATACCAACAAGTCCTAAAATATAACACGAACTATTCAAGGCCTCAAACCAAATCAAACAACGTCGAAACTACGAATCACACCACAAATCGAACTCATAAATTTCCAAATCTTCCAACTTCCAAAACTCGTGCCGAAATATATCAAATCAATCCGGAATGACTTCAAATTTTACACACGAGTCATAAATGACATAATGGACCTGTTCCAATTTCTGAAATCGAATTTCAACCCCGATATCAATAAATTTAACTCTCGGTCAAACTTTCTAAAAATCATCTATTTTCCAACTTTCGCCAAAATGCGTCTAATTGTCCTACGGACTTTCAAATCCAAATCCGGACATACGAAGCTATTGGAACCATCGAAATTCCATTTCGGAGTCGTTTGTTCAAAAGTCAACTCTCCGGTCAACTCTTTTCTTTTAAGCTTCTTAAATAAGAATTTTCTTCCAATTTGATCCTGAATCATCCGAAAATCAAACTCGACCACACATGCAAGTCATAATACACATCACAAAGCTGCTTGGGACCTTAAGTCACTGAATGAGACGCTAATTCATAAAACGACAAGTCGGGTCGTTACAGAAATAAACTATTCACAAATACATATCTTACCCATACTAATTTAATGTAAATATTCTATGCATGTAAGTATTTACTAGCAAAATATGACGGTCTTGGCGTCATCTCTCTCCCTTGCAATTTTCTCTTTGTGTATTTATCTATTACACATATTAGCTATTTTAATTCAAAGAAATGATTGTTACTTACAATGTCATGATTCTTGAATTTTCGTCTGGAGCAATCAGTTTAGTTATTAATACGGAGCGTACTATAAGAAATCTAAAAAGAAAATCTCATAGTTAATTTTTACAAAAACTGGATAAAGAATGTTAACTGGAAATTCATTCTAAAAGACAATGCAAACAAAAAATTCTTGCTAATTGTTTTATAAAAAGTAAACCAATACGAAATCTAAGTGCCACCAAAGCTGATTAATTTGTAACTTGGTTACCTCTTGAATGCAATTCAATAAAGAAAAGAGCAGTCTTTCAGTAAAAAGATTAACTATATTATTAATTAAGTTGTTTTCCGTCACTAAAGAAAACCAAAAAGACAAATAAAATAGCCATTTTTTGTTATTGCTTTGCATGTTCGAGGTTACATTTTATTTTATAATTAAATTGAAAAGGATGTTTTTCGGGAGAGAGCATTTAGTTAAGGTTAAGTCAAGTGAGTCAAAGCAATTCCATTTACTTCCAAAGCTACCATAAATGCTTTGTTACCAATAATAAAAGAATAGACCATAGAGAAAGAAAGAAAAACCAACCACACATCAGCACGGGCCTATTCAGTTTTGTGTTACCGTGTTTATCCTAACTTAATACATTTCGATGTGGAGTATAAAGTTACAAATAAAAATTTAATAAATAAAAGTAAATAATAAATATAAACTCAAAGTTCTAAAAATATAATAGGTTCAACATTAATACCTTAAAAATTATTTAAAATCTATGGGTTCAATCTAAGATCTTAAAAGTTATTTAAACTATAAAAATAAATAGTAGATATAAATTCTTGAAATATCAATATTAAATTTATCAGGTTGTACTTGATGATATTATGGTTGGTACTAACTTTGAGATTTTAGGTTCATATCCAACTGTCACGACCCAAAATCTCACCCGTCGAGATGGCGCTTTTCTCAATACTAGGCAACCCGACAATCTCAATAAACCGCCATATCTTTTAAGTTTAAAAACATAATATCTAAATTTAGCGGAAAAAAAACTCACAAATACATATGTAAACACTCCCAAAATCCGGTGTCACTGAGTACATGAGCATCTAATATGAATACAAGTCTGTAAAATACGGTCCATAATAGTATGAGACCAAATGCAGTAAATAAGGAGATAGGGAAGGAGAGGCAAGGTCTGGGAAACACGACAGCTACCTCTGAATCTCTGAAAAATCAACTGAGCGAAAGAAATCAACACCCGCTATGGCCGAGAAAACCTGAATCTGCACACGAAGTGCAGGGTGTAGTATGAGGACAACCAACTCAGTAAGTAACAATAATAAATAAGGAACTGAAGATAGTGACGAGCTACACAGTTATAGTTCATTTTCAGTAATTCCAGCAAAGAATAGACATGCTTTCAAATCAAGCATTTTAAGTGAAATCAATTATATACAGTTCAAGTTCATGTATTTCGGATATAAAAATCTTTCAGAAATTTCACAACAATGACAGATAGCAACTAAGTGCAACAACAAATGAAAAGCAAGTACAGCCTCTCACGACAACAATCACTCACTGGGCTCCCAGCCCTCAGCACTCACACTCAATGGGTACCCGCACTCACTAGGGGTGTACAGACTCCGGAGGGCTCCTACAGCCCAAACGCTATAATCCGCACGGACAACTTACGTGCTATAGTAATCACTACCCCAAATTCCCTCCGTATGATGTCGTGATGGCACCTAGTCTCTAAGACTAGGTAAGCCTATCAATGCGGAATAATAATAAATATCTGAAATAAATAAACTACAATTCAAACAATTTCAACTCCCAAAACCCGGTAGAAATAAGTCACAAGCTTCTAAGAATTTATTCTCTATGTCTCTATACATCAGAGTCTAAAGCAAATAAGGAAGACAACATAGTAAGATAGAAGGGGACTCCGGAGTCTGCGGTCGCTGGCAGATATACCTCGAAGTCTCCTCGTACAGCTAGTTTACTAATGCCTGGTCTGATAAGGTGTACCTGGATCTGCATAAAAAGATGTACAGAAGAGTAGTTTGAGTACACCACAGCGGTACCCAGTAAGTGTCAAGCCTAACCTTGGTATAGTAGTGACGAGGTCAGGTCAGGCCCTACTGAAAAATAATAAAAATATGGTAAAATATTAATAATATAATAAAATAAATGACAATGAAAATGAATCAAGTAGCAGGTCACTATTTAATTACACAAAATAATGGCAATTAGTATCTCGTAGAAACAAATAAAATTTCCTTTCAACTTTAAGAAAATCACAACAAATAATCAAAGGCAACTACGGTCATAAATCAATATCAACAAGGGCACTCCCGAAGTACCGCCTCGTAGTCCCAAATCATAAATAAATTCACAATATCTCATTTCCTTATCTCACCCCGGGAGCCTTCACAATTTATTTTTAAAGAAAATTTTTTTCCGAAATAGCATCCCGCGTTTAGGCCATCCTTATCACACCGCATGACTTCTAGTAGTTTCCCCTACTAGAAACACATATCAAGCCACCCTTATCTCACCGCATGCGTTTTAATACCCATACCTTATACCATCGCATGCGTATCAATATCACAATATATCACAATTTGCACCTCAAGTGCTCAAATAACTTAACTTGCCAAAATAATTCAACAATAATGTTTTCCACAATAAAGAGCTCACGGCTCCATCACAATGAGTACAAAAATATTTAGGAATAAATAATTCAGCAAACTAATATTTTTAAATCTGTAGTACGTTGCTTCAATACCAAATTTAAAATGTCAAATACTTCATACTAATAATATTTATTAAAGAAAATCAACCTTCAAATAATGCACAGAATAAAAGAAACCAAGTTTCAACTAAACAAGTAAAACAATTAGCAGGAAAAAGACCAAGCAAATTTAAAGTATATAAATCAAATCAATGATGGAGAATATAACAAGATTTAATAATTTAATTAATATGAAACAGTGATCTATACAATTTATAAACATAATCCTTCATATTTAACCCGTGTACACACTCGTCACCTCGTGTACACGACTTTCATCACATTACAATTAATACCAATCCTAGGGGAAATTTCCCCCACACAAGGTTAGACAAGTCACTTACCTCGACTCGCTCTAATTTAATAAAGTAGTATACTTTTTCCTCTATTTTCCGACTCCGATCGACTCGTATCTAGTCATAATTAATTCGATAAAGTCAACAAAAATTATAGGAATCAATTTCATAAGAAAATACTACATGTTTCAATAAAATACGAAATTAACTCAAAATCACCCATGGGGCACACGTCTCGGAATCCGGAGAAACTCACAAAATCTGACAACCCATTCAATTACGAGTCCAACCATACCAGTTTCACTCAAATCCGACTCTGAATCGACACCAAAATCTCAAAAATTTGTTTCTATGAGATTTCTAAAATTTTCCCAAATTTTAATCTCAAAACATTAATTAAATGGTGAAAACAATGATATATTTGTGTATATAAACCAAATCCGAGTTAGAATCACTTACCCAATGTCTTTCCTTGAAAATCTATCAAACATCGCCTCTGCTCAAGCTCCAGTTTATTAATAATGGTGAATGGGATGAATGCCCTCTTTTATAAATTTGCCCAGGCAGCCTTCAGAACTGGGCCTCGATCGTGGATTCGATCATGTCCCTCGAGCCTGGACCTCGGTCATGGCCTCGATTGTGGCATCGAGCCTGGTCCTTCAATCATGGCCTCGATCCTGGAATCGAGGTTGGGCCTTCGATCATGGCCTCGATCATGACATCGAGCCTGGGCCTTCAATCATGGCATCGATCCTGAGCCTCGTCTCTAGGATCGATATTTGGGCTCGATCTTGGGCTCGATCACAGCCCAGACTTGATTTGATTCCGGGCATACGCCCAAATCCCAAATCACGATACGGACCTACTGAAACTGTCAAAACACTTATCTGAGTCCGTTTGCTCAAAATGTTGACCAAAGTCAACTCAGTTGAGTTTCAAAGCTCTAATTCACCTTTTAATTCATTTTTCACATAAAAACTTTTCGAAAAATTTTGTGGACTTCGCACGCAAGTCGAGTAGTGATAAATAGTTCTTTTCGAGGTCTTAGAACACAGAATTAATTATTAACTTTCAATATGACATTTTGAGTAATCATATTCTCCACCTCTAAAACAAACGTTCGTCCTCGAATAGAGTTAGAAAAGTACCTGAGCTGGTGAATAAGTGTGGACAACAGCTGCGCATATCATGCTCGGTCTCCAAAGTCGCCTCTTCGACTGGATGACCCCTTCACTAAACCTTCGCCGAAGCAATGTTCTTTGACCTCCGCTTTCGAACCTGCCTATCTAAAATAGCCACTGGTTCCTAAACATAAGATAGATCCTTGTCCAACTGAACCGAACTAAAGTCTAACACATGAGACGGATCGCCGTGATATTTCCGAAGCATAGAAACATGGAATACCGGATGAACCGCAGAGAGACTAGGTGGTAGTGCAAGTTTGTAAGCCACATCTCCAACTCTCTCAAGAATTTCAAAAGGTCCAATAAACCTAGGGCTCAACTTGCCCTTCTTCCCGAACCTCATCACCCCCTTCATAGGCGAAACCCGGAGCAAGACCCGGTCACCAACCATGAATGCAACATCAGGACCCTTCCGATCCGTATAACTCTTCTGTCTAGATTGGGCTATACGAAGTCGATCCTGAATCAACCTAACCTTTTCCAGGGCATCCTGAACCAAGTCTGTACCCAATAGCCTAGCCTCGTCCGGTTCGAACCAACCGACTGGAGACCGGCACCGCCTACCATACAAGGCCTCATACAGATCCATCTGAATGCTTGACTGATAACTATTGTTGTAAGCAAACCCCGCAAGTGGTAAGAACTGGTCCCAAGCACCCCCAATATCTATCACACGCACGAAGCATATCCTCCAGTATTTGAATAGTGTGTTAGGACTACTCGTCCGTCTGAGGGTGAAATGTTGTACTCAAATCTACCCGAGCACCCAAATCACGTTGTACTGCCCTCCAGAACCATGATGTAAACTGTGTACCTCTGTCAGAGATGATAGATACCGGTACGCAGTGAAGTCAGACAATCTCGCGAATATATACCTGAGCCAGCTGCTCTGAAGAGTAAGTAGTAATCACAGGAATGAAATGAGCTGACTTGGTCAATCTATCCACAATCACCCAAACTGCATCGAACTTCCTCCGAGTCCGTGGGAGCCCAACAACGAAATCCATAGTGATCCGCTCCCATTTCCATTCTGGAATCTCTAACTTCTGAAGCAATCCACCCGGTCGCTGATGCTCATATTTCACTCGTTCACAATTTAGACACCGAGCTACATACTCCACTATGTCTTTCTTCATCCGCGTCCACCAATAGTGTTGTCTCAAGTCCTGATACATCTTTACAGCACCCGGATGAATGGAGTACCGCGAACTGTAAGCTTCCTGGAGAAATAACTCACGCAAGCCATCTACTTTGGGTACACATAGCCTGCCCTGCATCCTTAAATACACTGTTATCTCCAATAGTGACTTCCTTGGCATCACCGTGCTGAACTGTATCCTTAAGGACAAGCAAGTGGGGGTCATCATACTGACGCTCCCTGATACGATCATAAAGAGAATACTGAGAAACCACACAAGCCAAAACTCGACTCGGCTCGGAAACATCCAATCTGACAAACTGGTTGACCCAGGCCTGAACATCCAAGGCTAAAGGTCTCTCTACTACCGGTAAATATGCTAAGCTTCCCAAACTTTCTTCCTTATGACTCAAGGCATCGGCCACTACATTGGCCTTCCCAGGATGATAGTGAATGGTGATATCATAATCCTTAAGCAACACCAACTGTCTCCGCTGCTGCAAATTAAGATCCTTCTGTTTAAACAGATGTTGTAGACTCCTCACATTCTTCGGTCCACCTAAACGGAGCACCCTTCTGGGTCAGTTTGGTCTTAATAGTTGTTCATAATCAATTACAGAATCGTCAATTAACTTCATGTTAACAAAAATCTCATTTCAAACTTTCACAATACTGATACCAAGACATGAGGCAAGAAGACCTCATAATTATTTACCCGAATTAATGAGTCACATTTAACGTCACCTGGGCGGGAACCTACCTCGTAGGTTAAAACTCAATAATTACAACACAAATTTGGCAAGTATGCACAGAGAATTTCATATAAGAATTTTCAAATAATCCTAACAGACATGACTCCCTATTTGTACTATAGTACAAATTAGATTTCACAAGGGAGAACTTAAACACAAGAATTTTTCTCACAAGGATCTCGTCCTTATATAACTTCCACCGCAGCTCGTAGCCCGGTTTAAACATATCAGTTTATTTTAAAATGCGAGGATCTCGTCCTCAGTTCTGAATCACAAGTAATATACATATCGTACCAATCGAAACTTTCCATTTGCTCCTTTTAAATAATTCCTTTAAACAAAATCACAGCACATAATGAACCCCATACCGGTAGGGCATATAATTCATAATTTGTAATGAATTATCCGTAAATTACATCAAAACTTACCGAAAAGAGTAACAGAAAGCCACATTTAGCCTCACAGCTCTTATTAGTGAACAACATGGAATGATATGCGTAGTTATCTCCATAGAATCTCTCAACAGGAGTAAACACATAAGTAGATTATAGAATTACGAAGCTCACTCATAAGTGGAGCACCATAGGAGGACTCGTTTTAATACTAAGAACCGAATCAAGTTAAGGAAATTATTCCTTTATATTAAATTGAGGTCATACCTGTAACGACACCATCTGATGTAGCAACCTCTGCCATACAGTAAACAAATATATCAACGGCTGAGTCTCCACCTCTAGGACGCCTTCTACCCGCCTGTCCTCCACCCCTACCTAGTCGTATGGGTAGTGTAGTAACTGCAATCTCCCAACAGGAGTAAACACATAAGTAGATTATAGAATTACAAAGCTCACTCATAAGTGGAGCACCATAGGAGGACTCGTTTCGATACTGAGAACCGAATCAAGTTAAGGAAATTATTCCTTTATATTAAATCGAGGTCGTACTTATAATGACACCATCTGATGTAGTGACCTCCGCCATACCGTAAAATAAATATATCAACGGCTGGGTCTCCACCTCTAGGACGCCTTCTACCCGCCTGTCCTCCACCCCTACCTAGTCGTGCGGGTGGTGTAGTAACTGCAATGGGGCACGTAGCCTGAGTGCTTTGATGAAATATGTCTCTCCCAAGTTTGGGACAATTTTTTCATGATGTGCCTAATATCACTATATTCATAACAACCCCTTTGCGGGTTTGGCTGCTCATATTGAGTTTGTGCCAGATAACTGGAATAACCATAGTAGGAAACTCATGTCGGCGGTGCATTAAAAGAACTTACTGGAGCACCCCGAGTAATTCGATGTACGGACTGGGTTGCCCGACTGCCCGAACCCCTGCCCTAATGATTTATACTTCCAGAGTAGAATTCACTGAATCCTCTAGAACCTCGAGACCTCTTGGTCTCCTTAGTTTTCCTTTTTTCTCACCCCGAACACGTTCTAATATCTTGGCAATTTCTACAACTAGCAGAAATGAAGTATCAGCCTGTAGCTCCCGAGTCGTACAAAATTTTACGATCATAATTGAGTCCTTTAATGAATCTTTGGACTCGCCCTCTGGCTGTAGGAAGCAAAGTTGGAGTATGACGGGCTAACTTATTGAACTTGATGGCATATTCTGACACCATCATGATGACCTGACGCAACCGGTCAACCCTATGCGCCACGCATTACGGAGAGTCTAGGAAACAAACTCTTTCAAAAGTGTGTCTGAGAACTGAGCCAAGTGGGTAGTGTTGCATTGGCTGGTCTTCCCTCTTCATAGGCTTGCCATGAACACCGGTGGAGAATTATCTCTCCCCAGGCCCATTTCTTCTTTTGTTATGCTGACTCAACACTGTTGAGCTGACCCATTTCTTAACATACTATTCGATTCTTCTTTGGGTAACCCTTACCCCTATTTATACACAACGATCACAAAAGTAGAGCTCCATACAGACAAATCTTGGCCCGAACCACATAGTCCAGAATCTCGTCAACAACTGTACTTCCTCCGAAGCAGCCCAAAATCCGCAACTGTGACATCCACGCTGAGTAGACCTTCTGTAAATTTAGAGTTCTTTCTCTAACTCCTTTGCTACTGAAGTATAGGATTATTAATGAGGCGGACATACCGCAAGTCCCAACCTTATCCTCTACAAACTCTCAGGCCTTAAACATGTGTAAATATTTAGGGAACCTTTCAGTACCACATATATACATTTCAGGCCAAAAGTGATTTAATACATGACCCCGCAATCCATCCATTGATAGTGGACTCCCCCCACTCGACGCGAAGGCATATGTCACAACGTCCGATGCACCCCCCACATGATTCACTGGGTGAGTTCTCAATATGTCTGCATCTTTAGTCGGAACCACACGTTAAAGCAATGTTTGAGCGTCTCTAGCTCCATCGCAGTCCATCTGCAGCATCACGAACCGTCGACGCACAACTGATACCGAGTGCGCAATGTCATACACGAGTGGATACAAAGGAATATGAGATATATGTTTCAAGCTAAATCAATGCCGCACGATAAGGAATCAAAGAAGTAAATATTTTCCTAACAGTTCCATAGCCACCCGAAGATAAGTGACAGACGTCTCTGTACCGATCCGCAAGAATCTACTAAACCTGCTTGTGACCTATTACACCATTGAACCTAGAGCTCACCAACTTGTCACGACTCCAAATTCCCTCTGTAAGATGTCGTGATGGAACCTAGTCTTTAAGACTAGGTAAGCCTATCAATACGGAATAAAAATTGAAATCTGAAATAAATAAACTACAATTCAAACAATTTCAACTCCCAAAACCCGGTAGAAATAAGTCACAAGCTTCTAAGAATTTATTCTCTGTCTCTATACATCAGAGTCTAAAGCAAATAAGGAAGACAACATAGTAAGATAGAAGGGGACTCCGGAGTTTGCGGTCGCTGACAGATATACCTCGAAGTCTCCTCGTAAAGCTAGTTTACTAATGCCTGGTCTGGTAAGGTGTACCTGGATCTGCACAAAAAGATGTGAAGAAGTGTAGTATGAGTACACCGCAACGGTACCCAGTAAGTGCCAAGCCTAACCTCGGTAGAGTAGTGACGAGGTCAGGTCAGGCCCTACTGGAAAATAATAATAGCATGGTAAAATGTTAATAACATAATAAAATAAATGACAATGGAAATGAATCAAGTAGTAGGTCATCATTTAATTATAAAAACTAATGGCAATTAGTATCTCGTGGAAACAAATAAAATTTCCTTTCAACTTTAAGAAAATCACAACAATTAATCAAAGGCAACTACGACCATAAATCGATATCAACAAGAGCACTCCCGAGGTACTGCCTCGTAGTCCCAAATCATAAATAAATTCACAATATATGTTTTCCTTATCTCACCGCAGGAGCCTTCACAATTTATTTTAAAAGAAAATATTTTTTTCGAAATAGCATCCCGTGTTTAGGCCATCCTTATCACACCACATGACTTCTAGTAGTTCCTCTTACTAGCCACACGTATCAAGTCACCCTTATCTCACCGCATGCGTTTCAATACCCATACCTTATACCACCGCATGCGTATCAATATCACAATATATCACAATTTGCACCTCAAGTGCTCAAATAATTTAACTTGCCAAAATAATTCAACAATAATATTTTTCACAATAAAGAGCTCACGGCTCATACAAAAATAAATCAACAATAATAGTTTTCCACAATAAATAGCTCACGGCTCCATCACAATGAGTACGAAAATCTTCCAAATATATTGAGGAATAAATAATTCATCAAAATAATATTTCAAAATCTTTAATACGTTTGCTTCAATACCAAATTTAAAATGTCAAATACTTCATATTAATAATATTTATTTTAAAGAAAATCAACCTTCAAATAATGCACAGAATAAAAGAAACCAAGTTCCAACTAAACAAGTAAAACAATTAGCAAGAAAAAGCCAGCAAATTTAAAGTATATAAATCAAATCAATGATGGAGAATATAATAAGATTTAATAATTTAATTAATATGCAACAGTGATCTACACAATTTATAAACATATTCCTTCACATTTAACCCGTGTACACACTCATCACCTCGTGTACACGACTTTCATCACATTACAATTAATACGAATCCTAGGAAAAATTTTCGCCACACAAGGTTAGACAAGTCACTTACCTCGACTTGCTCCAATTTAACCAAGTAGTATGCTTTTTCTTCTATTTTTCAACTCCGATCGACTTGTATCTAGTCATAATTAATTCAATACAGTCAACAAAAATTATAGGAATCAATTTCATAAGAAAATACTATATTTTTCAATAAAATCCGAAATTAGCTTAAAATCGCCTGTGGGACCCACATCTCGGAATCCGACGAAACTCACAAATCTGACAACCCATTCAATTACAAGTCCAACCATATCAGTTTCACACAAATACGACTCCAAATCCACACCGAAATTTCAAAAATTCATTTCCATGAGATTTCTAAAATTTACCCAAATTTCAATCTCAAAACATTAATTAAATTGTGAAAACAAAGATATATTTGTGTATATAGACCAAATTCGAGTTAGAATCACTTATCCCAATGTCTTTCCTTGAAAATCTATCAATAATCGCCTCTGCTCAAGCTTTAGTTTGTTAAAAATGGCGAATGGGATGAATGCCCTCTTTTATAAATCTGCCAAGGCAGCCTTCGGAACTGGGCCTCGATCGTGGCTTCGATCATGGCGCTCGAGCCTAGGCCTCGATCGTGGCTTCAATCACAGGCTCGAGTCTGGACCTCAGTCATGGCCTCGATTATGACATCGGGCCTGGTCCTTCGATCATGGCCTTGATCCTAGCATCAAGTCTGGGCCTTCGATCTTGGCCTCAATCATGGCATCGAGGCTGGGCCTTCGATCATGGCCTCGATCATGACATCGATCCTGGACCTTCAATCATGGCATCGATCCTGAGCCTCGTCTCTGGCTTCGACCCTGGGCTCAATATCTGGGCTCGATCTTGGGCTCGATCACAGCCCAGAATATCCAGCAGAAGAGAAAAATTGCAACAACTTTTTAAGTCCAATTGTTTATCCGTTAACCATCCGTAACTCACCCGAGGCCGTCGGGACCTCAACCAAATATACCAACAAGTCCTAAAACATCATACAAACTTATTTGAAACCTCAAATTACATAAAATGATGCTAAATTCACGAATCATGCTCCAATTCAAGCTTAATGAAACTTAGAATTTCCAACTTCTACATTTGATGTCGAAACCTATCAAATCAAGTCCGATTGACCTCAAATATTGCACACAAGTCATAAATGACATAACGGAGCTATGAAAATTTTTGGAACTGGTTTCCGACCCCGATATCAAACAGTCAACTCCCCAGTCAAACTTCCAAACTTAAATTCCTGTTTTAGCCATTTCAAGTCTAATTTCACTACGGACTTCCAAATAAAATTTCGATCACGCTCCTAAGTCCAAAATCACCATATGTAGTTGTTGGAATCATCAAAATTCTATTCCAAGGTAGTTTGCATATAATTCGACATCCGGTCACTATTTGACTTAAGCTTTTAAAACCTTTAATGTTTTATCAAAATTTCATATCTCGGGCTAGGGACCTAGGAATTAGATTCCGGGCATACACCCAAGTCCCAACTCACGATACAGACCTACTAAAACTGTCAAAACACTGATCCGAGTCCGTTTGCTCAAAATATTGACCAAAGTCAACTCAGTTAAGTTTTAAAGCTCTAATTCACATTTTAATCCATTTTTCACATACAAACTTTCCGGAAAATTTTACGGACTGTGCACGCAAGTCGAGTAGTGACAAATAGTACTTTTCTAGGTGTTAGAATACAGAATTAATTATTAACTTTAAAGATGACATTTTGGGTCATCACAATAGTATCAATATCTCGATCCGCACGGATAACTCACGTGCTCTAGTATAATATCTGGATTCGCACAAACAACTCACGTGCTGCACGGACAACTCACGTGCTGCACAGACAACTCACGTGCTATAGTATAATTTCTCACAATCAGGCCCTCGACCTCGCTCAATCATAAATCTCTCCAGTCTCTCAGGCTCTCAACAATCATGAAATCAACCCAAACAACAATGATATGATGCATCAACAATGAACAATAGAGAGTGGGATAAAATAAATCAAGTAAACTGTGACTGAGTACAAAACAACAATTTAAGCAAATAGTTTAACATGTACACGACCTCTGTGGGTCCCAACAGTACCAACATATAGCCTAAACATGGTTTCTAACATGACTTATAGTCAAATTTCCACAACACATAGAGAGCACATAGCTAACAATAAGTTATACAACTTTACAGTTTTCACAGGATGGAGTAGTCATAATCCCCTTGGAGCACGCTCACACGCCCGTCACCTAGCATGTGCGTCACCTCCAAAGTAATCACATGATACCAAAATCTGAGGTTTCATACCCTCAGGACCAGATTTATAACTGTTACTTACCTCAAACAGTGAAATTCTTATTCTGCAATGTCTTTTCCTCGTGAATTGGCCTCCAAACGCCTCGAATCTTTCCATAAATAATTCGATTCAGTCAATAAAATTTATTGGAATTAATTTCATAAGAAAATGCTAATTTTCTATAAAAATCCAAAATTTAGCTCAAAATCGCCCGTGGGGCCCACGTCTTGGAACCTGACAAAAGTTACAAAATGCGAACACTCATTCCGATACTAGTTCAACCATACCAATTTTATCAAATTCCGATAACAACTTGACCTCCAAATCATAAATTTTCATTTTTGGAAGATTTTGCAAAACTCTTAATTTGTTCCATTTAAATTCAAAATAAATGATGAATATAACCATATAATCATGAAGTATAATCACTTTGGGATATAGAACACTTATCCCAATCCATATGGTGAAAATTGCCTCAAAAATAGCTTCAATCCGAGCTCCATAGCTCCAAATATGTTAAAAATGACTGAAACTTCGAAATATAGCTACTACACAGGTATTTACTCTTCGCGATCGCGAAGCACAAACTCTTTTAGCCCCAAAATTGCTCTTTGCGATCGCGGAAAACCAATCGCGATCGCGAAGAACAAACTCCCCAATTCTTCCAGACAACCTCTAGTATAATCATCATAACTTTTTGTACAAAACTCCAAATTGCAAATATTTTAACTTTCTGAAAACTAGACACCAAGATATATAACTTTCATATGTTTCTTATCTCTCAATTCCTTATAGATTGCTATATATAAGCTTTCAAAGTCAGCCCTGTGCAACAGAGATTTCCAAACTCTTCCCTGACAGCCTATAGTGTATCTACCATAACCTTTTGTACACAACTCCAAATGCCAAATGAGTTACCTTTCTAAAAACTAGACATCAAGGGCTACAACTTTCATTTTTGAATCATCTCAAATTCCTTATAGATTTCGAGATATAAGGTCCCAAAGTTGGGTCAGTGCAACAAAAATTTTGTTCTACGCGATCGCGAAAGAGCTTTCGCGATTCACAAGGCCCCAAATTGTTGTTTGCTCTTTGCGAATGTGACCAAATGTTCGCGATCGCGATGCACACCTCTGTAGACAGAAACCAGCAATTAAAAATGGCCTAGAAATGGTCCGAAACCATCTCGAAACTCACCCGAGCCCCTCGGGACCTCAACCAAATATATCAACAAGTCCTAAAACATCATACGAACATAGTCGAAGCCTCGAATCACATAAAACAATGCTAAAACCACGAATCACACCTCAATTCAAGCCTAATGAACTTTGAACTTTCAAATTCTATATCTTGTGCCGAAATACATCAAATCAGAATGACTTCAAATTTTGCACACAAGTCATAAATGACATAACGAAGCTATTCCAATTTATAGAATCAGATTCCGCCTCGATATCAAAAAGTCAACCCCCCGGTCAAACTTCCCAAAATTCAACTTTCAACATTTTAAGTCTAATTCCACTACAGACCTCCAAATAATTTTCCGTACACGCTCCTAAGTCCAAAATCACCATACGGAACTATTGTAATCATCAGAATTAAATTCCGAGGTCGTTAACACATAAGTCAATATCCGGTCAACTATTTTAGCTTAATCTTCCAACATGAAAATTCATTCTTCCAAGCTAACTCCAAAATACCTTAAAACCAAAACGGATAATTCACACAAGTCATAATACCTCGTAGGAAGTTATTCAAGACTTCAATTAGTTGAAAGGAGCATAAATGCTCAAAACGACCGGTCGGGTCATTACAATCTCCCCCACTTAAACATACGTTCGTCCTCAAACGTACCAGGAGTTGTTCTTAACCTTTAAATCTCTATTCCACCTTACCACGCACATACCCAGGGGTGATCTCACATCACCCTATTCTATATAGGCCTGACCACACAACATAACTAAAAATCATTAATTTAACCTTAGCCCAAAAACCTTGGAGCCAAATTTCTAACATCCAGAATTATTTTCAAGACCCGAATTTCACATCTACACACTGTATAAGCATGAACAAGTTGTATCCAGCCATAACCATAATCCCAGATATAATCGCATAATATACTACACAACTTGCATACTCGTAATACCATTTTTAATCACAGTAACTACTCAAAACCAACCCAGTACTAGTATAAAACCTCATATCAAGCCGATTCTCATTCCAAAAACCTTCGTACACTATTGATAATAAAAGAAACATGCAGAAATCTCATGACCCCTTATCAGAGCAACAAGTCATGGAGCTCTCTCGCCCCAACCAGAACCATAATCACTCTCTAAGATGACTTTCAATATTATCCTCCCGAATATACCGTAATCAAACCTGATAGTACCTATTCTAGGTCCAATGACCTTATATTATTAAACACAACTATCCCATAGACACGCCACATCAATATAACTCAAGCCACAACTGCGCAATATGTGTACCCAAATATGGGAGATGTCTCAAGGAAGAGAACCGTATTGCAAGTTCAACAAGCACCACTACAACTGTAATGTTACAACCAACTCCTCAAATTTTGTGAAGAGGATAACCGTAGGCGCATATGCACAATTGTAGAGGAAGGAAATTAATGAATCAGATAAATTATCATAGAAATAAATTTCTCACACACGGCACAGACAACTCACGTGCCAATAATATGAATCGCCCGACATGGTCACAGGCCTCCAGTCCCATCATATCATACATGAGCAATTAAACAAGTACACTTGTATATGATAATGAAATAAGATTCCCATGCTCCTGGACTGGTATAAATAGCACGCCATAGTGTAAGCATGTGCAAAGTCTACTATCACACTTGAAATCGGTAATTCTTTTAATGCAGAATTAGTAACTACCTTGTTTATTTAGGGAATCATCTTCTTTGTAACCTCAAGTATAGCCCAAATAGTTCTCAACAAAGGTACGGATATGGGAAACGTTATAACTTTACGCTTAAGAGTCAACTCTAGGCATATAATAGCCTAAGCATTCTTCTAAGTATGAATACTTGATCTAATGCCCGCACATGGGCTCAAACCTCACATATATGCGCACTCATAGCACATAGCTATCACAAATAATTAACGCAACTAGTGCCTCCACCGAGTTTTAAATAAAATAGTCACCTAAAATAGGTCGCAACACCGAAACAATATACTTCTGAGAACTCCCAGTCTCCAAATTCATCGAACACATGAATCATCGTAACTGATCCCAACTCCAACACTCGAATGACTAACACATTTTTCATGCACGATCATCCCACGAGGAATACTTTCATAATTCTTCCGTGCCACATAACATTAATTTGAATATCAACATTCTATCAACCAGGTGAGTACTGCAATACCGATGAACATCCGTAAGTCAAAACACAACGCGCCTTCTGAAATGCGCTCCCTTCTCAGGAATTACCGAGCAGTTATAATATTCATCAAAATATTTGAAACTAACCATGCTGTCCAACATTTGTTACCTTCTCTTCAAAACTGAATTGTCACCTTGTACATGTAAATCCTAATCCCGCACAACACACCACATCTATTATGCCATCATATGACAAGCACAAGAATCCCATTATCAACTCTGAGTCACTAGCAAATTACATACTCGGTTAGTTAGAAACCTCTCTCTTGCTTCTTTACAGGAGGAAATCACAATACACAACATGTTCCCCACACCGTAGAAAATATCCAGTTCAAACCATGGTAGAAACCATCATGAATACTTTGAAATCCATTTTCACATAACCAAGCTATCAGAACTGAATTCCTCTAACTCGACCAAGCCACACAGGTTTCCAAATCCGAGAGTATTTCCATAAAACACTCACAAAGTCTCACCTCATCATAAGAACTAAAAGAACCGAGCATACCATTACCATATTGATCCAGCATGTTACCCATTTGTCATATTTTCTCCGAGTTTCTTCTGGATTATCCTCAAGTTGCCATTTATCCTTGTCAGAACACCACTACTTTACCCAAAGCTCACTACAAGACATCCTAACATAAAACTACATAGCTCTAAGGCCCATAAGTCATTGTATTCTTCTTAAGCACCTCCATAAATACCACAACTGTAACACTTACTCTGAAAATACTTTATGAAATTTAAAATTGTTCCTCTTTCCTTTCTTATATTGAAATGTAGAATCCATGGTCAAACAGAATTATCGCACGTCTCGATACCATCAAATGTAAGTAACCGATTCTAGTGATATACAAATTTGAAAAAATTTAAATTTTCACATATACATTTTGAATCCATTAGAACCCTCTCGAGAGTCATCCACTATGCTCAAATCTAATTTACTCTGCCCCAAACGGGCCGACATACATGTGTTCCTTTAGCACGATCAACACTGAAAGAAGTAACCCTGTCTTAACACAACCAATCGAATTCATACTTCGTGCGCACTACATCCTTCAAAATAACAACTTAATCATTCCATAATTTTCATATTTTCATAAAGTTCAATGTAACCCGTATCCAGAATTTACTTACCCGAGTCATCCTCGATCTCCACCTCTGTAAGTCATAACTAAACCACCAGTATGCCTCAAACCAAAACTAAAATTTAACATATATCCATGAAATTGAATTTTCAATAGCAGACTTCCCCACTTGGCTCAAAGCCATAGAACAAAACACTCGATAACTCATAATACCCATACTTCATTACTGCCATAATACCGCAGTCAGTTCAACGAAAATTCTTCTCAAGCTTATGCAACACCCACCATAAAATACCTCAATCATCCGCTAAGTTAGCATTTATTCTCGCGATAATCAAGTCAAATTTTCTCAACCCGATTCAAATTCAAATCTCAACACATGCGCCTCGTTGGTAGAAAATAAACTCTCTATTCGCTTTATAAGGAACACACCTACATAAATTACTGCGCAGGACATAACCCACCTGCTTAGTCTCAATTTGGCATCTTGTTATACCCTTTCGCAGCCACAATTACTATGAAATCACTTAATCTTTCTGAGTCCAAACTCATTAACCAGACACGAGAATTTAATTTTCCCCAAAATTTAACAATGTGAAAAATCTTTCAAAACATTCACACTAGAGATTGTACGTCACATAAAAACGAAAATAAAGCACCCAATGGTCTTCCTTTACATTTCAAGGAAACACTTATCGTCACATTCAAATAGTCGTAACACATCCCGTAGTTACATCATACTCATCACAAAGCCATTTCACCACTTATCGAGCCACAAATTCCACTCGTAGGGACATTACCAGACATATGAGTCCAAATATACAGGTTACAACTGAAGCTACCAAGCCTAAGTTACGGTCTAAACCTGGCCTCAAGTCCTCCAGACTAGCCTATCACCAAAACATAGAATACACATCTTGAACCTCGTTCATAGAATCACAAGCCAGCGATGCACAACTGATACTCAGCGCTCATGTGCGCATACGAATACATGGAAGGAATTCAAAGAGTTATGTTTCAAGCTGAATCAATTCACGATAGAATATAAGAAAGTGAAATTTTTCTAAGGGTTCGTCAGCCTCTCTAAGATAAGTACAAACGTCTCCATACCGATCTGCAAGACTCTACTAAACCTGCTCTTGACTCGTGAGACCTATGTTACCTACAGCTCTGATACCAACTTGTCACGACCCAAAATCTCACCCGTCGTGATAGCGCCTATCTCAATACTAGGCAAGCTGACAATCTCAATAAACCACCATATCCTATAAGTTTGAAAACATAATATCTAAATTTAGCGGAAGAAAAACTCACAAATACATATATAAACACTCCCAAAACCCGGTGTTACTAAGTACATGAGCATCTAATATGAATACAATTATGGAAAATACGGTCCATAATAGTCTGAGACCAAATGCAGAAAATAAGGAGATAGGGAAGGAGAAGTAAGGTCTGTGAAACACGGCACCTACCTCTGAATCTCTGAAAAATCAACTAAGCAAAAGAAATCAACACCCGCTATGGCCGGGAATACCTGAATCTGCACACGAAGTAAAATGTGTAGTATGAGTACAACCAACTCAGTAAGTAACAATAATAAATAAGGAACTGAAGATAGTGACGAGCTACACAGTTATAGTTAATTTTCAGTAATTCCAGCAAAGAATAGACATGCTTTCAAATCCAGCATTTTAAGTCAAATCAATTCTATACAGTTCAAGTTCATGTATTTCGGACATAAAAATCTTTTAGAAATTTCACAACAATGACATCAATCACTCATTGGGCTCCCAGCCCTCACACTCAATGGATACCCGCGCTCACTAGAGGTGTACAAACTACGGAGGGGCTCCTACAGCCCAAGCGCTATAATCCGCACGGACAACTCACGTGCTATAGTATAATATCTCATAATCAGGCCATCTGCCTCTCTCAGTCATAAATCTCTTCAGTCTCTCGGGCTCTCAACAATCATGAAATTAGCCCAAACAACAATGATATGATGCATCAATAATGAACAATAGAGAATGGGATAAAATAAATCAAGTAAACTGTGACTGAGTATAAAACAACAATTTAAGCAGATAATTCAAAATGTTCACGACCTGTGTGGGCCCCAATAGTACCAACATATAGCCTAAACATGGTTTCTAACATGACTTACAGCCAAAGTTTCACAACACATAGAGAGCACATAGCTAACAACAAGTTATTCAACTTTACAGTTCCCATGGGATGGACCAAGTCACAATCCCCTCGAAGCACACTCACACGCCAGTCACCTAGCATGTGCGTCACCTCCAAAGTAATCGCATGATACCAAAATCTGGGGTTTCATACCCTTAGGACCAGATTTATAACTGTTACTTACCTCAAGTAGTGAAATTCTTATTCTGCAATGACTTTTCCTTGTGAATTGGCCTCCAAACGCCTCGAATCTAGCCATAAATAATTCGATTCATTCAATAAAATTTATTGGAATTAATTCCAAAAGCAAAATGCTAATTTTCCATAAAAATCCGAAATTTAGCTCAAAAATCGCTCGTGGGTCCCACATCTCGGAACCCGACAAAAGTTACAAAATCTGAACACCAATTTCGATACGAGTTCAACCATACCAATTTTATCAAATTCCGATAACAACTCGACCTCCAAATATTAAATTTTCGTTTTTGGAAGATTTTGCAAAATTCTTGATTTCTTCCATTTTAATCCAAAATAAATGGTGCATATAACCATATAATCATGAAGCATAATCACTTTCGAATAAAGAACACTTACTCCAATAAATATGGTAAAAAATGCCTCAAACATCGCTTTAATCCGAGCTCCATAGCTCTAAATATGTTTAAAATGGTTGAAACCTCGAAATATAGCTATTGCCCAGGTATTTACTGTTTGCGATCGCGGAAACCCAATCGCGATCGCGAAGAACAAACTCCCCAACTCTTTGAGACAGCCTCTAGTATAATGGTCATAACCTTTCATACCAAACTGTAAATTGCAAATGGTTTACCTTTCTGAAAACTAGACACCAAGGACTATAACTTTGATTTGTTGCTCATCTCCCAATTTCTTATAGATTTCTAGATATAAGCTTCCAAAATCAGCCCTGTGCAATAGAGATTTCCAAACTCTTCCTAGACAGCCTATAGTATATCTATCATAACGTTTTTATAATGACCAGACCGGTCGTTTTGAACATTTGCACTTCACTAGGTTGTTTGAGGGCATGAGTAGCTTTGTATCATGTACTTTGACTTGTGTGAATCGTCGGTTTTGGGTCGCAGGTATTTCGAAATAGAATTAGAAGAAAGAATTTCATTGTTGAAGCTTTAAATTGGGAGAGTTGACCAAACTTTGACTCTTTAGAATTTGACCTCGGATTGGAATTATGATGGTTCTGTTAGCTCCGTTAGGTGATTTTGGACTTGGAAGTGCATCCGGAATGTGATTTGGAGGTCCGCGGTAGAATTAGGCTTGAATTGGCGAAATTAAAAATTTGGTAATTTCGGTCGGCAGTGAAAAATTTGATATCAGGGTCGGAATGGAATACCGGAAGTTGGAGTAGCTTTGTAGTATCATTTGTGACGTGTGTGCAAAATTTGAGGTCATTCGGACGTGGTTTAGTTGGTTTCGGCATCGGTTGCCGAATTTGGAAATTTAGAAGTTCTTAGGCTTGAATCCGAGGGTAATTTGATGATTTGATGTTGTTTTGACTGATTCGAAGGTTCGTCTAAGTTTGTATGTTGATATATGACTTGTTGGTATTTTTGGTTGAGGTCCCGACGGCCTCGGGGTGATTTCGGGTGGTTAACGGATTTGTCGAAGTTGGAATTTGCAGCTGGAGCTGCTGCTTCTGCTATTTCCACACCTGCGGAATGAAGAGTTGTAGGTGCGAGGCCACTGGAGCACATGGGGAGTGCGTACGTGCGTACGTGCGAGCAATGCTGGGCTAGGCAGGTTGTGCAGGTGCGAGTTGGAGGTCGCATCTGCGAGCCTGCATGTGTAAAACCTGGGGCGCAGATGCGGAAAGGGCAATGCTGGGCAGGCTTTGCAGAAGCGGAGGAACGCGCAGATGCGCCTTCGTAGGTGCGACGGGTTTGCCGCAGATGCGGAGTCTGGGCGCGTAAGTGAGTTGTGCAGGTGCGGCTCCTTGGACCGCAGGTGCGGTCGCGTGGGTGTGAGAAAATGGCCGCAAGTGTGAAAAACCTGGGCAAAAACCATGAATAGAACCCTTTGCGATTTTGGTGCGTTCTTCACCATTTCTATTCTGATTTTGGAACTTTTGGGAAAGATTTGAAGAGGGAATCAAGGGGGTTTCTTTGACGTAAAACGTCATAACCAACAATGGAATTAAGAAGAATATGATGAAAAACTCGTAGGAGAATTCTCCGTCTTGCTCCTCTTTGTGTTCTTGCCTCCAAAGTTCTTCTAGAAACAGAGATACCCTTTTTTTGGACGAGATGGGCTTCATATAAGTCAAGGTTAATTGCCTCTCAAATTACAAAATTGGCCTTGGACGGTTTTTCTAGGAAGCACGTGCGCGACCGCGCACTTTGGCCTGTTTCTGCCTGACATGCGCGGCCTAGTGCGCGGCCACGCATAGACCGCGCACCTGGAGGATTTTCTGCAGCATTTTTTTCTTTCTTCTTTTTAAGCGCGCTAACCTGCAATTGGCCTTCAATGCTCCATATTAGCTCCAAAACATTCTTTAACGTCCTTATAGCCCGAAATTGCTCCTGCAAAGCATAAAGTTCTTAATTAGAGCAATTTGTTATCATTTAACATTCAAATATCAATAAAGTACAGCTAAGTTAGAGTGCAAATAATAGCTAAACTACATAATTATAGCCTACTATCAAGAATTCATCTAGCTGATCCCAACTAGCTTTGGGTTGAGGCATAGTTGATTGATCCTTGATATCGTGTATATTAACAGGTTCACCTCTTATTCTAGGCAGGAGGAGATGCAGTAGGAAGAGTTGAATTCATGCAGATATATCGGAGTCGAGAAGTTGGTCAATCATATATTACCTCTGTTGGGACGACATTGATTGCTATGGCACATGCGTTGTGGTTGATGATCAAGATCAGATCCGAAGTGGTACCAGACAAACTTAGTTCATATTACTTTTTCGGAAACCCCCTTTCCCGATGCAACCTTTCTGCATTTCCAGATTCTTCTTTCCTTTTAAGATCCTGCTTAACTAATTTATATATTTTTTGATATCCCAGATCTTGTGCAATGGCCCAGGAACATGTGTTCCACTATGTGTAATTGCCTTCTTTTTTAAGGTTCGTATGTTAGAGAGTGATTTTTCTGTTTTTTGATTTATTTCGATTTGCTTCAGCATGAAAAAATTGCTTGTTAAACGCTTGATCCCATTAGGTTTGAGGTTGCACATGGATTATATCTGTTATATTCCTGATTTGGGATATCAGGCTCTTAAGAGCTTGGTTTCAGCATGAATCCACTTAACTTTTATTCGTAGAAAGAACATTAAAAGTATATTAGTTGTTAGAACATTTCTATGTTCTCTTTTGGGGCACCATGGTAGGTGTTATTGAGAACTCTATTTACCAAATTTCGAGCTTATTTTGTAATCCTATCATACTCCAACAACCATTGGCCCTTCCTCTATTAAAAAAATAATAAATAGAGAAAAATAAACGAGAACAAATAGATGAAAAGGGAGAGAAACAGTTAATAAACTGAACAATGGATTAGAGATATCCCTCAGTCAGCTTGAATCATTGACCTTGATAGCTCGGTGAGGGGTTAATCAATCATTTCCATTACAGTAGGATTCGGTAAAGCTACTTGCATTTTTGTTTTACTTAGCTGACAATTTGAGACGCTAATGAAACTTTATAGCTTCAGGTCTTGGGAATAAGGTGGTCATCTGTTTTCTATGTGGAGAGCATTGCAAGAGTCAGGAAACTTTCTTTGAGTGGTTTGCTTCTTTACAAGCTACACATGGTTGATCAGTTATTCGTCCAATGGCCACAATTGAAAGAGAAATATCCTCGAGCTCATTATGTGGGTTGTCTTATGTAAATAGAGTTGTTCCCAAGGTACGTCTCATAGTCGAACTCCTTTTATGCTCTTGGAGGAACTTAATAGACTTGGTTTTCGTAACGGATGCCCTTCTTCTCTTCGACAGTAATTTTGCTGTCTTCGTGAGCTAAAAGTTGATAATTTTGAAGTTATATTCACTGACTTGAATACACTTACTGGTCACATATAATTGAAAAGATCGACAGGATTTTTTTGCTATCGAAGTTGGCTTTTCCTTTTAAGAATGTTTTAGAGAACAGTAACAAGGTAGTTGAGTTGATGAGTTTGATGTTCAATTGCAATCGCAATGTTGTATCAGTCGGTGTCACTGTGTGTGTGTGTGTTTCAAACTACTCATGAGCATTACTTTTCTGTAAGATTTAGTGGGCGTTTGGACATAAGAATTGTAAAATTACGGAAAAAAGTGAAATTTTTTTTCAAGTAAAAATGGTATTTGAAAACTAGAGTTGTGTTTGGACATGAATATAATTTTGGGTTTTTGAAGTTTTGTGAGTGATAGGTTTTTGAAGTTTTTCAAATTTTTGAAAAATTCCAAAATTCATCTTTGACTGAAAATTTGAAAATTTATGGCAAACACTGATTTCGGAAAAAAGTAAAAATTTTCGAAAAATGTAAAAATTTTCTTATGTCCAAACTGGCTCTTAATCTTAAAGCTCTAAGCTTTTACTCTCATCAGAAGTTCGTAGATTTATGTTCAACCTTTTATCCGCCGCAGATGTCACTATGCAGGTTTCCATATTAAGAAAATAGTGCCGATTAGTACTCCACAAAATTATATAACATCCATATTACCTTTATGTTATTGCATTTAATTTCCTAGAACTATTAGTTAATTAGCGTCAATCTGAAATTGAAAAGGCGTACGTCCTAAACTCATCATCTGGGTCAATCATAACATTTAAGAAAAATGACATATTTAAACTAATTATGTATGTGTACCCCTCTCACCTAAATAACTTAGAGGCAGGTGAAATAAAAAAACAATAATTTAAAGACTAACTAAACATCTAAATAGACTAAATACTTGGACAAACACCAGAACAAAACAGAAATAAGTGAACCGAAGCAGTAAGAAAGAAGAGAATATCCGGGGAGGAGTACTTAAATAGTTGCAAGAAAACCGCTGTAGTATTAAACCGATTCCAGGAGTCATATAAAGTAGAGTAAAATTCACTTTACTCCCTTAACCTTTTGGGTTGGGAAACAATACCCCCTCACATTTTGAATGGTAAAGGGAACCCCCTTATGTAATATTTTTTTAGTGAGAGTTTCTCTTTTAAAATAAAGATTTTGTTTTCTCTCTCTATCCTTTTAAAGGTGAAGTATAATATTTTTTTATCCAAACCAATACTTGAATTTCGTCTTTGTTGCTTGTAAAATTTAAGACATTTTTCTATTATATTGAGGTTATATTGAAGCCATTGTTAAAATTTTTGCAAATAAAGAAAAAAACTTGCATGCAAAATTCAAGAAATATGAAACGCACATTCACCATGGATGCTTTAGCATTTCAATTTGAAGGAAAAAAATATATTAAAATAGTCAATTCTCTTACATATGTATTAGATGAAAGAATCGCTGCTATGGGTATTAATTTATTTATGTATTTTCTTTGTATGTTAAAATTATTATACTAAAGCAATTATTAAACTTTACTTATTTTGATAATATCTTTATTGAACAGAAATTATAGTTGATAATGTCACATTTAAAAATTCATTATAGAGGCGTTTTTGCATTACATCATATCTTAAACTATGCAAGAAGAAAGCTAAAGGAGAACTCCATAAATTATATAGATCCTAATTATTTTTATATCTTGAGCTTTTGGCTATAATAAAAGAACTTGGTTATTTTAAAAAATTATCTATTAAAAAAAGAAAGTTTTTTATTAAAAAAATTATTTCATCGGAAAACTATTCCACAAGGGGATTCTCTTTCTCATTCAAAACGTAAGTGGGTATTGTTTCCCAACCCTTCAAGGTTATGGTGGTAGTGGATTTTACTTTATAAATTACCTTTGAGAATTTCATATGATGATCAAAAAGGAAAAAAAATCTCATGGGAAAAGGGAAAATTTACTGTATGTCATAATCCTAAGAGAATTCGGGTTGCGTAAATGTAGAGTTCAAGTTGCCTTCTCTCTAACTATTTTCCTTATTTATAACTTGTATATTAAAACTGCAAAAATAATGCAAACTTACCTTAATATACGTTAAAGTCACCTACTGGGATATGCAGTGCCGGCCCAGGGGGGAGTCACACTCTCACAAAGAGGCGGATCCAGGATTTAAATTCTATTGGCTCAATTTTTAAGATTTTTAACATTAAACCCATTATATATTTAAAGTTATGGGTTCAAATATATTATTTTTACAATTTTAATGAATTTTTACACATAAATTTCTATTCCGCGTCGAAAGTTATGAACCCATAACTCTCGCACTGGATCCGCCTCTGCCCCCCTCCCCCCCCCCCACAATTGAAGCCCCCAATTTTTCATTATTAGTTAATTTTATATTATTAAGAAATTATTATTATAACAAAGATACTGGATTTATGTTTTTCTTTTTGGATATAGAAGTTATTTAGAAAAAATAGAGGTTATTTAGATAAATACTTGAATTTCATAATAAACATACAATATGACAAAACAACAGTTTGATGATGACATTGATAATAAAAAAAGCTAATATGAGATCCTTTAATAGTGATAATATGAAGTTCCATGTTTTTTCACTGTGGTAATTAGTATATTCCATGTACTTTGAATATGTTGCATGCATCTAAAGGTTCTTCTCTTAATGTGTAGTGTATGGGAAAGAGATCAAAGGGGAACTCTTTGCCACAAATCTGAGTGGTGAAATTGAACATTTAGATGCAACTACGCAGGAGATAGTAATCTTGCTATTCTCTTCATGCATTTATTATGTTTCACATCGAGTAAATACGATTAAGGGCACTCAAAGTAGCTTACAAAGGGTTTGAACTACTCCACCTATCGTCTTAAAGTCTTAAATGAAAATTTAAATTTAAAGTTTAAACATAAAAGAAAGTAAGAACTATTAAGACCGATATTAAAAAAAAAAACTTCAAAATCTTAAGAGCTTTAAATTTCATTAAATAGCAGTGTTTTAAAAGGTATTTTTGGGACTCGCGGCTCGTCCCTGGGCGGGGCACTTGCAAAACGCCCTGGGGCTCATGTATGGGGCTTAGTTCTGTGAGGCTTACGCCCCAAGCGCCAGATCGTGAGCCCTAAACATGCCTAACGCCCAACGCTCGGGGCTCGCCTAACAGTTCTAACGCAAATCACGTGTCAAATTTCCTAATTAATATCGTTGACCTTCAAAATTTTTTAACAAATTAATGATAAAATTTCTATTTATCGATAGAAATATGAAGATTGAGCATAACTCTAATAATGAGACATAGTATTGCGAATTTATATATTCACTTGTTATTGGTCGTGTCTTAGTTCATTTGTCCCTCCTTGTTATACCCTTTTATTAATTTGATATCTTAAATTAATTTGTATTTATTCATGAAGGAGTAATATTTTAATTATCGTATTAATAACAACAACAACAACAACAACCCAGTAAAATTCCACTAATGAGGTATGGGGAGGGTAGTGTATACGCAGACCTTATCCCTACCCCGAAGGAGTAGAGAGGCTGTTTCCGAAAGACCCTCGGCTCAAAAAAATAAAAAGACAAAAGGACGAAAAGGAGACAATATTAGTATCACAACAACAAACATAGAAAAAATAGGAATACCATGAAATCCAGAAGAAAGATGCAAAGTAAAGGGAGACAATATTAGTATCGCCACAACAATCATAAGAAAATTATCGTACTAATAAGATTTTATTAATTATTTACTTTTAGGAAGGTAAAATGTGGAGTTTGATCATTTGTTTTTAAAGAAATTATAAGTTTTTAATTATTTGAAAGTTAAAGACGTTATACGTGATTTGTATGCATTAGTTATACTTAAGAATCATGCTAGGGATGGAGCACACATATATATAATTTTCTTCAATTTTTATGCAATTTTACTTGTTTATAAATATTTACTATCATTATATTATTTTATAAAATATTAAAAATTAAATACCTATGGGGCTTACGTCCCGTGCCTCGGGGCTTACGCCTCATTGAGGCATATGTAAAACGCCCCGCCTTACGCCCACGCCTTTTAAAACACTGTTAAATAGTACCTTAAACTTGAAGATTTTTAATACAATTTGCAAGTTCTATTTTTAATTCTTAAAATTTTCAAATTTAAAAGTATACAACAATTAAATCAAACTTCAATTGATAACATCGCAAATTCATTCATAGCTTACAAACACAAATTTTCTATTTTATAAACTTAAAAAGGGAAAGTTCAAATCCAATCTCTAGACGATCTTGTGTTCTTTCATTCTAATCCAATTCCATCCCTGACCTTCTACTTCTAGTGGCCTTCTGCTTTATTTCTAACATGTGGTGCCGATAAAACAAGTGTCTAACTAGAGTATTCACCCCTCTTCAATTACTCAGGCTCATGCTTAAATGATTGAATATAAATTTTACGTTGAATCGTATATGTATATTTATTCGATCAAAATAATTTCATACTTACTTGTTCTTGCTTGATTTTGGGCATCAACAAACGAGGAGGACTATTCATTATGGAAATAGATTTTTAATAGCAATTTAAAAGAAAATATTTGATTGGTACACTTTGAATATACTATAACTGCTTAATCAGAACAAGGCCTAGTTCAGATGTCTAAATAAAAATCATGGCATTTTAAGTGTTTGCGTGAACAAAGTCCTTTGATTCCTTTCAATGCCCTTTGACCTTGCTTTGTTCTTTAATGATGACCGGCAAACCACAACATCCAGAGGTGGGCATCGATCATCTCACCGGATTTAGGGGCGGAAGGGGTTGACCCAATCACTTTTTGCCAAAAAATTACACTGTACGTATAACGCAAAATTAATTTTGTTCCTCTATAAATTATATTTTGAATTCCCTTGGCACAGCCCAGAAACATAGTTTAAAGGTCAAGGAGTTCAAAATCCTTAAGAAAATCTTTATTTCTTTTCTAAACTCGATATTGAATGAAACTAAACTACACAAATTGAGAACAAAATTATTTAAATTATTAATGCTTTTCATGTCCGAATTTATTCAGATGGCGTGGACTATATCATATGAATATCTGAGAATCGTGTTGAATTCATGTTTTATGGCCCTAAAATATCAAAAAATAAGGAACGGTTATGGCGAAGCGATGACTAATATTCACTAGGTCATTTTTATGGTTCCGCAAAATTTAGACGATTTGGAACCGGTCTCCCTAATTCATGCATATTTATTTGGTCGCTTTTTATGATCTCGCAAAATTTTAGGCGATTCAGAGCCGATCGCCCGAATTCATGCAGACGACGTGAACGATAGCACACGACAATTGGAAATCATGTTGAATTCCTATTTTATGGCCGTAAAATATTAAAACAGGACCACTGACCGGAGCCTCGACGAAACCTAGTTGATGTTATTTCATAGGATCCTCACGTAACGACCCGACCGGTCGTTTAGAGTATTATAAGCCCCGTTCTCCCATTTACTGCTCAATTTATGCCTTACATTTGATTTATGACTTATTGGGTTAGTTGGTTCGGGACCAGAAAGATTTCAGAGTGAAATGAGACACTTAGTCTCATAACTAAAAACTTAAGTTGGAAACGTTGACCGGATATTCACATATGTGTAAACGACCTCGGATTTGAATTTTGATGATTCCAATAGCTCCGTATGGTGATTTTGGACTTAGGAGCGTGTCCAAAAAATTATTTGGAGGTATGTAGTGGAATTAGGCTTGAAATCGCGAAAGATGAATTTTTGAAAAGTTTGACCGGGGAGTTGACTTTTTGATATCGGGGTCGGAATCCGATTTTGAAAATTGGACTAGTTTCGTTATGTCAATTATGACTTATGTGCAAAATTTGAGGTCAATCGGACTTGACTCGATCGGTTTCGGCATCGAATATAGAAGTTGAAATTTTTTAGTTTCATTAAGATTGAATTAGGGCATGATTCGTGGTTTTAGCGTTGTTTGATGTGATTTGAGATTTTGACTAAGTTCGTATGATGTTTTAGGACTTGTCGGTATATTTGGTTGAGGTCCCGAGGGGCTCGGGTGAGTTTCGGGGTGGTTTCGGACCATTTCTAGGCCATTTTAAATTGATGGTTTTTGTCCATAGAGGTGTGAATCGCGATCGAGAACATCAGGTCGTGTTCGCGAAGAGAAAACAACAGTTCGGGGCCTTGTGAATCGCGATCGCGGAAGCTATTTCGCGATCGCGTAGAACAAACCTGTGCTGCACTGACCCGACTTTGAAAGCTTATATCTCGCAATTTATAAGGAATTTGGAGATGATCCAAAAATGAAAGTTGTAGCCCTTTGTATCTAGGTTTCGGAAAGGTAAACCATTTGTCATTTGGAGTTGTGTACAAAAAGTTATGATGGATATACTATAGTCTGTATGGGAAGCATTTGGAAATCTGTGTTGCACAGGGCTGACTTTGGAAGCTTATATCTTGCAATCTATAAGGAATTGGGAGATGAGCAACAAGTGAAAGTTATAGCCCTTGGTGTCTAGTTTTCAGAAAGTTAAACCGATTGCAATTTGGAGTTTTGTATAAAAGTTATAATCATTATACTAGAGGCTGTCTCGAAGAACTGGGCACTTGTTCTTCGCGATCACGAAAGGCAAAATTTGGGCTGAGAAAAGTTGTGCTTTGCGATCACGAAGAGTAAATACCTAGGCCGTAGCTATATTTCGAGGTTTCAGCCATTTTTAACATATTTGGAGCTATGGAGCTCGGATTGAAGCGATGTTTGAGGCGATTTTTACCGTATGAATTGGGGTAAGTGTTCTATATCCGAAAGTGATTATAATTCATGATTCTATGGTTATATTCATCATTTATTTTGGATTTAAATGGAAGAAATCAAGAGTTTTGCAAAATCTTCCAAAAATGAAAATTTAAGATTTGGAGGTCGAGTTGTTATCAGAATTTGATAAAATTGGCATGGTTGAACTCGTATCGGAATGAGTGTTCGAATTTTGTAACTTTTGTCGGGTTCCGAGATGTGGACCCCATATGCAATTTTTGATCTAAATTTCGGATTTTTATGGAAAATTAGTATTTTCTTATGGAATTAATTCCAATAAATTTCATTGACTGAATCGAATTAATTGTGGCTAGATTCGAGACGTTTGAAGGCCAATTCACAAGGCAAAGGAATAACAGAGTGAGGAATTACACGGTTTGAGGTAAGTAACGCTTCTAAACTTAGTTCTGAGGGTATGAATCCCCAAATTTGGTATGATATAAATTGTTTGGAGGTGACACACACGATATGTGATGAGCATGTGTACGTGCACCATATAAATTGTGTCTTGAATAAATCCTGTGCAGTTGTAAGATTAATGAATCATGTTATTATCTGAAAATTCTCCACGTGTTAGAGAAATTGAACTGAGGCTCCTATTAAAGATCATGTTTAGGCTACTATCACGATCCAAATTTTCCTTCCATATGACGTCATGACCGCACCTAGTCTCTACGACTAGTTAAGCCTAATATTTGCAGAATAATAAAATGAAAACATAATTTTAACAACTAACTGTTAAAAAATACACAGCAAACCAAAACCAGGAACATCGTGAATCACAAACTACAGAAGGAAAATCTAGTGTCCCTATACATCAGAGTCTAACAAAGGAAAAATATAGAAGATAATGGACATGAGAAAGAGTAGAAAGGGACTCCGAGATCTGCGGACGCGGCATATATATCTTGAAGTCTCCAAAGCTGTCCTGGCTCATTGATAGTGCGGCTGATAAGGAGCATCTGGATTTGAACACAAAAAACATGTCCAAAAGAGTAGCATGAGTACCCCACAATCGGTACCCAGTAAGTGCCAAGCCTAACTTCGGTAGAGTAGTGACGAGGTCAGGTCTGGGCCCTACTGGAATATGATAATAAAGCAAGGCAAAAAATAAAATATCGCAGTAAAATAAAGACTGAAATTTAACAAGAAAGAATTTATAGAAGGTAACAGCTCAATACACAGAGATAATAACAAGGGATCTCCCGAGATACCATCTCGTAGTCCCAAACGTAAATGTGCAGGGGGATCTCCCGGAATACCGTTCCGTAGTCCCAAAATAAATATGCAAGACAGGGGGATCTCCCGGAATACCATTCCGCAGTCCCAAAGTAAATATGCATAAAATGCGGATCTCCCAGAATACCGTTTCGTAGTCCCAAAGTAAATATGCAGCGCAAAAATAGAAATACAACTACATCATAAAATCTTACGGTTTAGGCTAAGTACTAGTCAAGGAAGATGCAGGAAATTCACTAAGCATGCTGCACAGAGTTCACATAAGTAATTAAGACACGTAGACATACTGTATTAGACTAAACATGATAGCTACACATATTGGAATAACTCAATTAAGAATGACAATAGATTAATACTCATTAAAATGGTATAACTCAAAATAAAAGAAAAACAAATTGCTGCTCAGTAAGAAAAAAAATCGGATTTTTTCACAACTAGCCCGTGTACATATTCGTCACCTCATGTACACGTCGCTCATATATCAAAAACAGTACAAATCCTACGAGGAGTTCCCCCACACTAAGTTAGGCAAGCCACTTACCTCGAACCAAGCTCAATCAATCGGTCACAATGCCTTTCCCACGAATATCCGGCTCCGAATGGCCCAAATCTAGCCAAAAGAAATTACATATCATAAATATAACCATAATAGACTCATCTATTTAATGAAATCAACATTTTAACAAATATTTTGAAATTAACTCAAAAATCGCCAGTGGGGCCCACATCTCGGAATCGAGTAAAAGTCACAAAATACGAACGCCCATTCAGTCACGAGTCTAACCATATAAAAATTACTCAAATCCGACCACAAATCCCCTTTCAAAACTCGAAATCTTTGTTGAAGAAGTTCTTCCAAATGTTTCTCAATTTCAACCCCAAAATCCGAAATTAAATGATGAAATCAACCATAGATTAGTGGAATATAACCATAAAGGAGTTAAGAATCATTATCCAATCGATATCTCTGAAAATCCCTCAATACCTCGTCCAAAATCCGAGTTCCCAACTCAAGTTAGTTGATAAAAATGGCAAAACCCCCATTTTTAGAGACTTTAACACTGCCCAGTGATTCCTTACGCGATCGCGAAGAACAACTTCGCTGCTTCATTATTTTACTCTACGCTAATGCGTAACTCTCCACGCGAACGCGATGAAATAGCTCCTCAGACTTACGCGATCGCGAAGAACAACACCCAATTCCACTGCTGCCTTATTTCTTCTTCGCGAACGTTGCCTAGCCCACGCGTTCGCGATGCATAACCTGACGAACCTACGCGATCACATCCCATTCTTGGTGAATGCGAAGAGATAACCCAGCTGGTCTCCCAATTACTCTACGCGATCGCGATGAAGGAAACCAGCTGCAGAACACCAACAAAAACTGCCAACTCCTTAAGTCCAAAAATGACCCGTTGAGCATCCGAAACACGCCCGAGGCCCTCGGGACCCCAACCAAACATACCGACCAATCCTAAAACACCATACAAACTTAGTCAAGCCCTCAAATTACATAAAACAACGCTAAAAATCGTGAATCACCCTCCAATTCAAATCTTAAAAACTTGAAACTTTAACATTCTACAACCGATGCCGAAACCTACCAAACCACGTCCGATTGACCCCAAATTTTGTACACAAGTCATATTCAACACCATGGACCTACTCCAACTTTCAGAATCGGATTTCAACCCCGATATCAAAATTTTCACTACCGGTCCAAAACTCTAAAATTTCGACTTTCGCCATTTCAAGCCTAAATGAGCTACGGACCTCCAAAACACAATCCGGACATGCCCCTAAACCCAAAATCACCTAACGGAGCTAATGGAACTGAAGAAATTCCATTCCGGAGTCGTCTTCACACAGTTCCAACTACGGTCCAAATTCTAAGGCTTAAACCTCCATTTAGGGTCTAAGTGTCCCAAAACACCCCGACACCAAAAATAAGACCTCCCGGCAAGTCACCTAAGTAGAAAAAGGTAAGGGGGAAACAGTAAATAGGGGATCAGGGCTATTACTCTCAAAACTACCGGCCGGTTCGTTACATCCTCCCCCTCTTAAAACAATCGTTCGTCCTCGAACGAGCATAAAGACACACCTGAAGTGGTGAAAAGATGAGGATAACGGCTGCGCATATCCTGCTCGGTCTCCCAAGTCGCCTCCTTGACCGGTCGTCCCCTCCATTGAACCTTCATGGAAGCAATGTTCTTTGACCTTAGCTTTCTGACCTGCCTGTCTAAAATAGCCACTGACTCTTCAACATAAGATAGATCCTTGACTACTCAACTCATAAGCACGCCACCACTGATAGGCTGCTCCTCTAAGCTAGAATGTAGTAAAAGAAACTACGCTCGTCTCCGCTACGCCCATAGTACGGAGAATATGATAACACTCCTCCAGAAAACCCTAAGCATCATTTGTAGCCAATCCGCTGAAGGTAGGTGGGTGGTACTTCTTGTACCTCTCAAGTCTGAGCTGCTCCACCTCAGAAGCTGCTGCCCTAACCTCGGGCTGAGCTAGAGCTACCGACTGCATTGGTACAATCTCTGGAACCTGGTCGACCTGTACCCACTGATCTGGAGTACCAGCGATGGGAGTCTGTGCTCCTCTCCCGGCCTGAGATATGGCAGGAGCAAGTGGAATCAATCCAGCCTGAGCTAAGGTGCTAAACATGCTCAGAAACTGGGCTAGAGTCTCTTGGAGGGATGGTGCAAAAACAAGTACCTCATGTGTTTGCCCTCCAGCTGGAGCTACTGGGGGCTCCTTTGTAGTAGCTCGTGCGGGTGCTCTGGATGCACCACGTGGACATCCTCAGCCTCTACTCCGGCCCGGGCCTCTCGCGGCTCTAGCAGGGGCACGAGTGCCTGTTCATCAGATCTGCTTGTACATGTCCTCACCATCTGTGAGAGAATAGAATACAGAAGTTTAAAATCTTTGAATTCAACAATTTTCGCACGACAAGGAATCAAAGTAGTGAAATTTTCCTAACAGTTCCATCGCCTCCCGAAGATAAGTACAGATATCTTCGTACTGATATGCGAGACTCTAATAAACTGGCTTGTGACTCATGACACCTATGAACCTAGAGCTCTGATACCAACTTGTCACGATCCAAATTTTCCCTCCGTATGATGTCGTGATGGCACTTAGTCTCTACGACTAGGTAAGCCTAATATTTGTGGACTAATGAAATGACAACATAATTTTAACAACTAACTGTTCAAAAATACACAGCAATCCCAAAACCCGGAACATCATGAATCACAAACAACAGAAGGAAAATCTAGTGTCCCTATATATCAGAGTCTAACAAAGGAAAAATACAGAAGATAATGGACATGAGAAAGAGTAGAAAGGGACTCCGAGGTCTGCGGACGCGGTATATATATCTTGAAGTCTCCAAAGCTGTCCTGACTCACTGATAGTGTGGCTCATAAGGAGCACCTGGATCTGAACACGAAAAACATGTGCAGAAGAGTAGCATGAGTACCCCACAATCGGTACCCAGTAAGTGCCAAGCCTAACCTCGGTAGAGTAGTGACGAGGTCAGGTCTGGGCCCTACTAGAATATGATAATAAAGCAAGGCAAAAAATGAAATATCGCAGTAAAATAAAGACTAAAATTTAACAAGAAAGAATTTATAGAAGGTAACAGCTCAATACACAGAGATAACAACAGGGGATCTCCCGAGATACCGTCTCGTAGTCCCAAACGTAAATGTGCAGGGGGATCTCCCGGAATACCGTTCCATAGTCCCAAAGTAAATGTGCAAGACTGGGGGATCTCCCGGAATACCGTTCCGTAGTCCCAAAGTAAATATGCAGTACAGGGGGATCTACCGGAATACCGTTCCGTAGTCCCAAAGTAAATATGCAGCGCAAAAATAGAAATACAACTACATCATGAAATCTTACGGTTTAGACTAAGTACCTGTCAAGGAAGAAGCAGAAAATTCACTAAGCATGCTGCACAGAGTTCACATAAGCAATTAAGACATATAGACATGATGTATTAGACTAAACATGATAGCTACACATATTGGAATAACTCAATTAAGAATGAAAATAGATTAATACTCATTAAAATAGTATAACTCAAAATAAAAGAAAAACAAGTTGCTGCTCAGTAAGAAAATAAATCGGGGTTTTCCACAACTAGCCCGTGTACATATTCGTCACCTCACGTACACGGCACTCATATATCAAAAACAGTACAAATCCTATGGGGAGTTCCCCCACACTAAGTTAGGCAAGCCACTTACCTCGAACCAAGCTCAATCAATCAGTCACAATGCCTTTCCCACGAATATCCGGCTCCGAATGGCACAAATCTAGCCAAAAGCAATTACATATCATAAATACAACCATAATAGACTCATCTAATTAATGAAATCAACATTTTAATAAAAATTCCGAAATTAACTCAAAAATCGCCCATGGGGCCCACGTATTGGAATCGGGTAAAAGTCACAAAATACGAACATTCATTCACTCACGAGTATAACCATATAAAAATTACTCAAATCCGATCACAAATCCCCTTTCAAAACTCGAAATCTTTGTTGAAGAAGTTCTTCCAAATTTTTCTCAATTTCATCCCCAGAATCTGAAATTAAATGATGAAATCAACCATATATTAGTGAAATATAACCATAAAAGAGTTAAGAATCGTTACCTCATTGATATCTCTTAAAATCCCTCAATACCTCATCCAAAATCCGAGCTCCCAACTCAAGTTTTTTGAAAAATGGCAAAACCCCCGTTTTTGGAGACTTTAACACTGCTCAGTGATTCCTTAATCGCGATCGCGGAAACACCCTCGCGATCGCGAAGAACAACTTCGCTGCCCCATTATTTTACTCTACGCGAACGCATAACTCTCCACGCGAACGTGTAACTCTCCATGCGAACGCGATGAAATAGCTCCTCAGACTTACGTGATCGCGACTGACCTCACGCGATCGCTAAGAACAATACCCAATTCTACTGCTGCCTTATTTCTTCTTCGCGAACGCGGCCTAGCCCACGCGTTCGCGATGCATAACCTGATGAACCTACGCGATCGCGTCCCATTCTTGGCGAACACGAAGAGATAACCCAGCTGGTCTCCCAATTACTCTATGCGATCGCGAGCCTTCTCATGCGATCGCAATGAAGGAAACCAGCTGCAGAACACTAGCAAAAATTGCCAACTCCTTAAGTCCAAAAATGACCCGTTGAGCATCCGAAACACGCCCGAGGCCCCCGGGACCCCAACCAAACATACCGACCAATCCTAAAATATCATACGAACTTAGTCGAGCCGTCAAATCACATCATACAACGCTAAAAATCGTGAATCACCCTCCAATTCAAATCTTAAGAACTTGAAACTTCAACATTCTACAACCGATGCCGAAACCGACCAAACCACATCCGATTGAGCCCAAATTTTGCACACAAGTCATATTCAACACTACCGACCTACTCCAACTTCTGGAATCAAATTCCAACTCTGATATCAAAATTTCCACTACAGGTCCAAAACTCCAAAATTTTGACTTACGCCATTTCAAGCCTAAATGAGCTACGGACCTCCAAAACACAATCCGGACACGCCCCTAAACCCAAAATCACCTAACGGAGCTAACGGAACCGACGAAATTCTATTTCGGAGTCATCTTCATACAGTTCTGACTACGGTCCAAATCGTAAGGCTTAAACCTCTATTTAGGGACCAAGTATCCCAAAACATTCCGAAACCAAAAACAAAACCTCCCGACAAGTCACCTAAGCAGAAAAAGGTGCGGGGAAAATAGTAAATAGGAGATCAGAGCTATTACTCTCAAAACAACCGATCGGGTCGTTACATCTACGTGCCAATTTTTTATTTTGGGACCCATGGGGTCGTGTTGCTGTTGAAATAATTATTTTAAAAAATATATATATTTCACACTCAGCCTCATTCATCCATTGTAAGGATATTTATGGGATCGAGCTACGCGCCGCAGCAGGCCATATTGGCTATATATATATATTATTATTGTTTTGGATCGTGACTGCCCGCCTGCAGCAAGCTATAATGGCTTTATACATTATTATTATATGGATGGGGGCTGCCCGCCTACAGCAGGCCTTCTAGGCTTTACTATTATTTGGATCGGGGCTGCCCGCCTGTAGCAGGCCTTATAGGCTTTACTATTATTTAGATCAGGGCTGCCCGCTTACAGCAGGCCTTATAGGCTTTATTATTATATGGATCAGGACTGCCCGCATGCAGTAGGCCATAAAGGCTTTATATCACGCTTGGGATGAAGGAGCCCTCCGGAGTCTGTATAGACCCCCAGTGAGCGTAGATGATTATATATATTCGGGATGGATTTTTCAGGACATGGACTTGCCTTACTTCTTTATATTGTAATAAATTTACCTGGACATGGATCTTGTCCGTATCATTTACATTTGGGGATAAATTACCCCAGGGTTGTATTGGCCTTATACGATACTGAGTGACTGACTGTCAATCGATGTGTATATATATACGGGTTAGAACACCCCTAGGCTGGATTGGCCATAAACAGTACCGAGTGACCGAATAATTGGTGACCAGTATTTACTTGAGGTCTTTCTACTAAGATGTCGTATTCCTCATATCATGCAGTATTGATCTATTTCACTTGTACTGAGTTTAACTTGAAAGCATGACTACATTTCTGTACCATTATTTATACTAGACTGTACCTGCGGAGCTCATCATTCCTTTCAACCCAGAGGTTAGTCTTGTTACTTAATGAGTTAGTTGTACTCATACTACACTCTGTACCTCGTGTGCAGATCCATGTGCTCTGGATACGGCGACTGCTAGATTTTGAAGTTAACTCTGTTGGGGACTATCAAGGTAGCTGCTTGACATTTGCAGACTTGATTCCGTTTCTGTTTAATTATTATACTGTTCTATATTTTCAGACAGTGATTTTGTTAGTCAGACTTTGTATTCATATTAGATGTTCATGTACTCAGTGACACCGGATTTTGGTAGTGTTATATTTGTATTTGTGAGATTTCTTCCGCTGAATTTAATTATTATGTTTTTAAATTTTAAAATATATGGTGGTTTATTGATATTGTCGGCTTGCCTAGTATTGAGATAGGCGCTATCACGACAGGTGAGATTTTGGGTCATGACAAGTTGGTATCAGAGCTTTAGGTGACATAGGTCTCATGAGTGATGAGCAGGTTTAGTAGAGTCCTGCGGATCGGTACGGAGATGTCTGTACTTATCTTCGAGAGGCTGCCGAACCCTTAGGAAAAATTTCCCTTCTTGTATTCTATCGTGCAGAATTAATTCAGCTTGAAACATAACTCTTTGAATTCCTTCCACGCATTCGTATGCGCATATGAGCGCTCGGTATCAGCTGTGCATCGCCGACTTGTGATTCCATGAACGATGTTTTAGATGTGTATTCCGTGTTCTGGTGATGGTCCAGTCTGGAGGACTTGAGGCCAAGTTTAGACCGCAACTTAGGCTCGGTAGCTTCAGTTGTAACCTGTACATTTGGTCTCATATGTCTGGTAATGTCCCTACGAGTGGAATTTGTGGCTTGATGAACGGTGGAATGGCTTTGTGATGAGTATGATATAACTGCGTGATGTGTTAAGACGATTTGAATGTGATGAGAAGTGTTTCCTTGAAATGTAAAGGAAGGCCACTGGGTGCTTTATTTTTGTTTTGATGTGACGTACAATCTCGAGTGTGGATGTTTTGAAAGATCTTTCACGTTGTTAAATTATGGGGCAAATTAAATTCTCGCGTGTGGTTAATGAGTTTGGACTCAGAAAGATTAAGTGATTTCATAGTAATTATGGCTACGAAAGGGTATAACAAGATGCCAATTTGAGACTAAGCAAGTGGGTTATCTCCTGCGGAGTAATTTATGTAGTTGTGTTCCTTATGATGTGAATAGAGAGTTTTTTTTCTGCCAACGGGGTGTATGTGTTGAGACTTGAATTTGAATCTGGTTGAGAAAGTTGACTTTGAGTGTTAAGAGAATGAATGCGAGATTAGCGGATGATTGAGGTATTTTATGGTTGGTGTGTCTTGAGGTTGAGAAGAATTTTCGTTAAACTGACTACGGTATTAAGGCAGTAATAAAGTATGGGTATTGTGAGTTATCAAGTATTTTAATCTATGGCTTTGAGCCAAGTGGGGGAGCCTACTATTGACAATTCAATTCATGGTTATGTGTCAATTTGTTTTGTTTTAGTCTGAAGTATACTTGGGAATCAGTGATGACTTGCAGAGGTGGATTTCGAGAATGACTCGAGTAAGGAAATTTTTGGATACAAGTTATATTGCGCTTTATGAGTGGGTTGTTATTTGTGAATGATGTAGTGCGCACTGAGTATGAATTTGATAGGTGTATTAAAGTAGAGTTACTTCTTTGAGTGTTGTTGTGCTAATGGGGCACGTGTCTTTTGGCCCATTTGGGCGGTGTAATGTGGATTTGAACAAAGGGGGTGACTCTTGAGAAAGTTCTAATGGATTCGAGATTAATATGTAACAATTGAGAATTTTTGACGGATTTGTTTATGGCTAAAATCTGAGATTTAAGTTGGATGGTGTCGAGACTTATGGCATTTTTGTATATCATTATGGGTTTTATATTTCGGTATCAGGAAGGTGAATGAAACAGCCTTAGACTCAAATAAGGTATTTTCAAAGTGGATGTTTTGGTTGTGGTATTTATAGGGGTAATTATGATGTGGTGAGACTCTACAGATGTTTTGGTAGAAATATTCTTGGGTTTTGGTGACCTACGTGGTTTGGTCGAGTTAGAGGAATTCAGTTCTGATAGCTTGGTTATGTGCAAATGGATTTCAAAGTGTTCATGATGGTTTCTACCATGGTTTGAACCGGATATTTTCTACATGTATATGGAACGTGTTGTGTATTGTGATTTCCTCCTGGAAAGAAGCAAGAGAGAGGTTTCTAACTAACCTGGTATGTAATTTGCTGGTGACTCGGAGTTGATAATGGGATTCTTGTGCTTGTCACATGATGGCATAATAGATGTGGTATGTTGTGCGGGATTAGGATTTACATGTGCAAGGTGACAGTTCAGTCTTGAAAAGAAGGTAACGAATGTTGGATAGCATGGCCAGCTTCAGATATTTCAATGAATGTTATAACTGCTCGGTAATTCCTGAGAAGGGTGCGCATTTCAGAAGGCGCGTTGTGTTTTGACTTACGGATGTTCATCGGTATTGCAGTACTCACCTGGCTGATAGACTGCTGTGATGACCCAAAATATCATCTTTAAATTTAATAAGTAATTTTATGTTCTAAGACCTCGAAAAGCACCATTTATTATTTCTCGACTTGCGTGCACAGTCCCTACAATTTTCCGAAAAATTTTCATGTGAAAAATGGATTAAAATATGAAATAAAGCTTTAAAACTCAACTAAGTTGACTTTGGTCAATAGTTTTAGCAAACAGACTCGGATCAATATTTTGACAGTTCCGGTAGCTCTGTATCGTGATTTGGGACTTGAGCGTATGCCCAAAATTTAATTTGGAGGTCCCTAGCTCAAGTTATGACCATTTAACGGAACTAGCAATATAAAGGCTAAGGATTCCAAGTTTGACTATGGGGTTAACGTTTTGATATCGGAACCGGAATCCGATTCTGGAAATTTGAACAACTCCGTTATGTCATTTATGACTTGTGTGTCAAATTTGAAGTCATTCCGGATTCATTTAATATGTTTTGGCACGAGATTTGCAAATTGAATGTTTAAAACTTAAAGTTTGAATCAGGGTGTGAATTGTAATTTCAACGTTGTTTGACGTGATACGAGACCCCGAGTAAGTCCGTATTATATTATTGGACTTGTTGGTATATACGTACGGGGTCCCGAGTACCCCGAGAGATACAGATTGAAATCAGATCAAGAATTGGACTTAAGTAAAATCTGTATTTTTGCCTTCTCTTATAATCGCACCAGCGGATTTTTGACCGCAGAAGCGAGCCTTCGATCGCAGATTAACTCTGGAGTGCACCACCACTCCAGAGTTACTACAGTGGTTATCCGGCCCATCTGGGTCAGCTTCAGCTTCAGCAGCTACGACATCAGGATGTGTGTTTATTTCCAGACATCTTTATTTTATTCAGACCTTTATTTATATTTATTCTAGAAACTCGTGCACTTGTGACACTAATTTTGAGGACCCACATGATTATCTTGAACGCTACAATAAGGTGTTACGGAACATGGGTATAGTTGAGACCAATGGGGTTGATTTTGCTGTATTTCAGATGACGGGTTCCGCCAAGAGGTGGTGGAGAGATTATACATTGACCCGACCAGTCGGATCGCCTGCACTTACATGGGAGCAGTTCTCTCAGCTATTTCTGGAAAAGTTCCTCCCTATCACATTAAGAGAGGAATTCCGCAAGCAATTTGAGCGTCTACAGCAGGGCAGTATGACTGTTACTCAGTATGAGTCCCGTTTTGTGGATTTGGCCCGTCACGCTCTCCTTTTACTACCTACAGAGGGATAGAGAGTGAAGAGGTTTATTGATGGACTTACTCACCCTACCAGACTTCAGATGGCCAAGGAGACCGGAAGTGAGATTTCTTTTCAGATGGCTGCTAATGTCGCAAGGAGGATCGAGATAGTTATGCACAGGAGAGAGGGCAGAGGTCTGATAAGAGGCCTCATCAGTTCGGTGGTTTCGGTGGTGCCTCATCTGGAGGCAGGGGTAATTTTGGTAGGGGTCATCCTCCCAGACCATTTCATTCAGCACTTTATGTATCTCCCGGTGCTTCAGGGAGTCACGGTCTTATTATGCATTACTCTGGGCAGCCAGCATTTAGTGCACATTCAGCTCCTATCAGTGCACCACCACTCCAGAGTTACTACAGTGGTTATCCGGCCCATCTGGGTTAGCTTCAGCTTCAGCAGCCACGACATCAGGATGGGTTTTATGAGTGTGGAAACATTGGTCACATCAGGAGGTATTTTCCTAGATTGGCGAGTAATAGATCTCGGCAAGATTGGCACCGGTTGCTTCACCGCTTGCTCAGCCAGCTAGAGGTAGGGGTCAGGTAGCTAGAGGTGGAGGTCAGGTTATTAGAGGTGGAGGTCAGACCGTTAGAGGTGGAGGCCAGCCAGTTAGAGGCCGTCCCAGGGACGCAGTTCAGAGTGGTGGGGCCCAACCCCGACTTTATGCTTTTCTAGCTAGGCCTGAGGTCGAGTCATCTTACACTGTGATCATAGGTATTATCCCAGTTTTCCATAGAGATGCTTTAGTTCTATTTGATTCAGGATCTACTTATTCCTATGTGTCCTCCTATTTTGCTTCATATTTTTCTCTGAGTGCTTTTGTGTGTGTATCTACACTGGTGGGAGACTCTGTTATAGTAGATCATGTCTATCGTTTGTGTGTGGTTACTATTGGTAATCTTGAGTCTAGTGTGGACCTTCTACTTCTTGATATGGTAGATCTTGATGTCATCTTGGGTATGGATTGGCTATCCCCTTATCATGCTATATTGGATTGTCATGCCAAGACAATGACCCTAGCTATACCGGGGTTACCTCGGTTAGAGTGGAAAGGAACTCCTGGTTATTCTGTCAGCAGGGTTATTTCTTATATGAAAGCTCGGTGTATGGTAGAGAAAAGGGTGTCTAGCTTATTTGGCTTATATTCGTGGTCCCAATGCGGATGTTCCTTCTATGGACTCAGTACCAGTTGTTCGTGAATTTCCAGAAGTATTTCCTGCATATATGCCGGGGATGCCACCCGACAGAGATATTGATTGCTGTATTGATTTGGCTCCGGGCACTCAGCCCATTTCGATTCCACCATACCATATGGCCCCGCCAGAGTTGAAAGAATTAAAAGAACAATTACAAGACTTGCTTGACCAGGGATTCATTAGATCCAGTGTCTCTCCCTAGGATGCACCAGCATTATTTATAAAGAAGAAAAATGGCTCTATGCGGATGTGTATAGACTATCGGCAGTTTAACAAGGCCACTATCAAAAACAAATATCCGCTGCCAAGAATTGATGACTTATTTGAGCAGCTTCAGGGTGCCAAGGTATTTTCGAAGATTGATTTGAGGTATGGTTACCATCAGTTGAAGATTAGGGCATCTGATGTCCCTAAAACAGCTTTTCGAATGTGGTATGAGCATTACGAATTCCTAGTGATGTCATTTGGGTTGACAAATGCCCCAGCAGCATTTATGGATTTGATGAATTAGGTGTTCAAGCCTTATTTGGACTCTTTTATGGTTGTATTCATTGATGATATCTTAATTTACTCCAGCAGTCGAGAGGAGCATGAGCAGCATCTTCGAAGTGTGCTTCACACTTTGAAGAATAATCAGTTATATGCTAAGTTTTCAAAATGTGAGTTTTGGTTAGACTCAGTTGCCTTTTTGGGGCATGTTGTATCGGCAGAAGGCATAAAGGTGGATCCTAAGAAATTGAGGCTGTTCAGAATTGGCCTAGGCCTACTTCAGTTACAGAGATCCGGAGTTTCCTGGGTTTAGCAGGTTATTATCATCAGTTCGTGGAAGGGTTTTCATCTATAGCAAGCCCATTGACCAGATTAACCCAGAAAGGTGTCCCATTCAGATGGTCAGACGAGTGTGAGATGAGCTTTCAGAAGCTCAAGACCGCTTTGACTACGGCGCCAGTGTTGGTATTACCCACAGGTCCAGGATCGTATACGGTATATTGTGACACATCTCACATTGGGCTTGGTGCAGTATTAATGCAAAATGGCAAGGTAATTGCATATGCGTCGCGGCAGTTGAAAGTTCACGAGAAGAATTATCCTATTCATGACTTAGAATTGGCAGCCATTGTTCATGCACTGAAGATTTGGAGGCATTACCTCTACGGTGTCTCGTGTGAGGTATTTACTGATCATCGTAGCCTTCAGTATCTGTTCAAACAAAAGGATCTTAATTTGAGGCAGAGAAGATGATTGGAGTTGTTGAAAGACTATGATATCACCATTTTGTATCACCCCAGAAAGGCCTATGTGGTGGCCGATGCTTTGAGTAGAAAGGCTGTGAGTATGGGAAGTCTTGCGTATATTCCGGTTGGTGAGAGGCCATTAGCTGCATATGTTCAGACTTTGGCTAATTAGTTCGTGAGGTTAGATGTTTCAGAACCCAGTCGGTTTCTAGCTTGCACATCCGCTCAGTCTTCTTTATATGAGCACATCAGAGAGAGGCAATATGATGATCCTCATTTACTTGTCCTTAAGGACACGGTGCGGCACATTGATGCCAAACAGGTTACTGTAGGGGAAGATGGAGTTTTGCGAATGCAGGGCCGTATTTGTGTGCCTGATGTGGATGGGCTTCGTGAATTAATTCTTGAAGAGGCACACAGTTCCAAGTATTCTATTCATCCAGGTACTGCTAAGATGTATCAAGCTTTGCAGCAACATTATTGGTGAAGGAGAATGAAAAAGGATATAGTTGCATATGTAGCTCGGTGTCTGAATTTTCAGTAAGTTAAGTACGAGCATCAGAGACCTGGTGGTTTGCTTTAGAAGTTAGAAATTCCTGAGTGGAAGTGGGAGTGTATCACTATGGATTTTGTTGTTGGGCTCCCACGGACTCAGAGAAAATTTGACGCAGTTTTGGTCATTGTGGACAGGTTGACCAAGTCAGCACATTTCATTACAGTGGCAGTTACCTATTCTTTAGAGAGGTTAGCTGAAATTTACATTCGTGAGATTGTCCGCCTTCACGGTGTGCCCGTGTCTATTATTTCAGATCGAGGTATGCAGTTTACCTCATATTTCTGGAGGGTTGTACAACGTGAGTTAGGCACGCGGGTTGAGTTGAGTACAACATTTCATCCACAGATAGATGGACAGTCAGAGCGCACTATTCAGATATTGGAAGATATGCTCCGCGTTTGTGTTATAGACTTTGGAGGTTCTTGGGATCATATCTTGCCACTTGCGGAGTTTGCTTATAATAATAGCTACTAGTCGAGCATTCAGATGGCTCCATATGAGGCATTATACGGAAGGCGATGTCGTTCGTCAGTTGGCTGGTTTGAACCGGGAGAGGTTCGGTTGTTGGGTACCGATTTGGTATAGGATGCCTTGGATAAGGTCAAGATTATTCAGCATCGACATCGCACAGTTCAGTCTAGGCAAAAGAGTTATGCCGACCATAAGGTTCGTGATATTGCATTCATGGTTGGAGAAAGAATATTGCTCTGGGTTTCACCTATGAAACGTGTAATAAGGTTCGGAAAGAAGGGCAAGTTGAGCCCTAGGTATATCGGACCCTTTGAAATTCTTCAAAGGGTGGGTGAAGTAGCCTACAAGCTTGCATTACCACCTAGTTTATCAGCGGTTCATTCGGTGTTTCATGTGTCTATGCTCCGGAAATATCATGGTGATCCTTCCCATGTGTTAGATTTAAGCTCAGTCCAGTTGGACAAAGATTTGACTTACGAGGAAGAGCCGGTGGCTATTCTAGCCCGACAGGTCAGACAATTGAGGTCTAGGAGTTATCGTTCAGTTAGGGTGCAATGGAGAGGTCAGCCAGTAGAGGCATCTGCTTGGGAGTCCGAGTTGGACATGCAGAGTAAATATCCACACCTTTTCTCTAGCTCAGGTACTTTTTCTAACTCCGTTCGAGGATGAACGTTTGTTTTAGAGGTGAAAAATGTGATGACTCAAAATGTCATCTTTAAATTTAATAAGTAATTCTGTGTTCTAAGACCTCAAAAAGCACCATTTATCATTCCTCGACTTGCGTGCGCAATCCGTATAATTTTTCGAAAAGTTTTCATGTGAAAAATGGATTAAAATGTGAAATAAAGCTTTAAAACTCAACTGAGTTGACTTTGGTCAACATTTTTAGCAAACGGACTCGAATTAGTATTTTGACAGTTTCGGTAGCTCCGTATCGTGATTTGGGACTTGGGCGTATGCCCTGAATTTAATTTGAAGGTCCATAGCTCAAGTTATGACCATTTAACGGAACTAGCAATTTAAAGGCTAAAGATTCCAAGTTTGACCACAGGGTTGACTTTTTGATATTAGAGCCGGAATCCGATTCTGGAAATTTGAACAGCTCTGTTATGTCATTTATGACTTGTGTGCCAAATTAGAAGTCATTTCGGATTCATTTAATATGTTTTGGCACGAGATTTGCAAAATGAATATTTAAAACTCAAAGTTTGAATCGGGGTGTGAATTGTAATTTCAGCGTTATTTGACGTGATATGAGACCCCGAGTAAGTCCTTATTATGTTATTGTACTTGTTGGTATATTCGTACGGGGTCCCGAGTACTCCGAGAGTGATACGGATTGAAATCGGATCAAGAATTGGACTTAAGCAAAATCTGTATTTTTGCCTTCTGTTATAATCGCACCTGCAGATTTTTGACCGCAGGTGCAAGCTCGTAGAAGCGAGCCTTCGATCGTAGATGTGCCCGGGCGTGGCTGGGCAAAAGTCCACAGGTGCGGAAATCTGCATGCACCCGCATGTTCGCAGAAGCGGACAGCTTCTTGCAAAAGCGTGTCCGCAGATGCGTACCAAATCTCGCAGATGCGGACATACGCTGGCAGCCCCCTTTTTCGCAGATGCAAGAATTTCTCGCAAATGCAAACTCGCATGTGTGAGCCTAGGCACCGCAGGTGCGTAAATGCCCGAGCAGTGTATATATCGAAGAGTCCGAAATTATTTTCACATTTTGATCGTTTTGAGCTCGGTTAAGGCGAAGTTTTGGGCGATTTTTACGGAAAATATTGGGGTAAGTGTTTCTTTTCCTATATTGATTATATTTCATGATTCCATACTCGTTTATATCATGAATCCGTGAATTTATGGAAGAAAAATCAGATTTTTCTAAAATCTTCCAAAAATGAAATATTTAGATTTGAAGTTCCATTTGATATCGGAATTGGACAATTTTTGTATGGTTGAACTCGTATCGGAACGGGTGTTCAGATTTCATGAGCTTTTCTGGGATTTGAGACGTGGGTCCCACTGCTGAATATTTTAATGAATTTTGGATTTTTATCCGAAAAATTTGTAAATTCATATGGAATTAATTCCTATGATTCATATTGAGTATATTGAATTGTTGTGAATAGATTTGAAGCTTTCAGAGACAAATTTAAAAGAAAAAGCTATGGTTGAGTAATTGATTGAAATTTGCAAAGCGAGGTAAGTGTCGTGGTTAACCTTGACTTGAGGGAATAGAACCCTTAAATTATTTGTTATGTAAAATGCACGTGAATGATGTATAGGCGAGGTGACGAGTGTCTATATGTCGTCAAATTAATTGTTTGCCTGCTTACTTGAAAAATCATAAATTATTTTAAATCATAAATTAATTATTATAATAATCTTTTCTCTCTTATTCTTTGCCAAATATTAATTCTTGAATTCCTGCAATAATTGTTACATACTATTTGAATTATGTGTTTTAATTGTTTTTTGACATTTAGCATATTAAATATTAAAATGTCTATTTTCTCCCTGATTTCCAAAATAAATTGTTATTGCCATTATTTGTTCATAAATAAATTATAATTATTATGTGCCTTGATGCTTAATAGTTTCTCATTGGACGTGGCATTTATTGGAGTAATTTTTATTACATTATGAGCTGTTTAAAGTTATATATATTGGAAGAACGGGTTGCACGCCGTAACGGAAATGAAAGTATATATACATATCTTGGGAGATCGGATTGCACGCCGCAATAGACTTATTTAAAAGTCAATATTGGGGGATCGGATTGCGCGCCGCAATAAACTTATTTAAAACTCAATATTGGGGGATCGGATTTCATGTCGCAATAGACTTATTTAAAAGTCTATATATATACTTGATTGAAATAAATACATGACAGACTTGATTAAAAGGAATATATTGTGAGAGCGGGTTGCACGCTGCAACAGAATTGGCTGAAATAATAATGGATTATGACTGCTGAGTTGGCTTCAATTATTATAAATGAGTTACTTGATTTATTTCTATTATTGTTGTTGTTTCTAATATTGCGTACAGGTGAATGTAAGTGAACCGCCTTAGCCTCATCACTACTTCGTCGAGGTTAGGCTCAGCACTTACTAGTACATAGGGTCGGTTGTAATGATACTATACTTTGCACTTCTTGTGCAGATTTCGGAGTTGGTCCCAACGGCGTACCATAGACTTACTCGGATTTCAGCTACGAGAGGAGACTTTAGGTATAACTGCATGGTGTCCGCAGTTCTGAAGTCCCCGTCTATTTTACTTTAGCTGTGTGTTTATTTTCAGACAGCTTTATTTTATTCAGACCTTTATTTGTATTTATTCTAGAAGCTCGTGCACTTGTAACACCAATTCTGGGGTGGTATTTAGACACCGTTGTTTTATGGATTATTTCACTATATTTTAAACTTTGCTTCCACTTTTGTTTCCTTGATTATTAATAATTTAAAAATTATTTAAAAATTAATTAATATTATTCTAACATTGGCTTGCCTAGCAAGTGAAATGTTAGGCGCCATCACGGTCCGAAGGAGGGAATTTCGGGTCGTGACAACTGCTTATATTCAAATTATTACTATGTGACACAGAAGAATTATGAAAGTATTTCTCATGGGATTATCGTGAATGGAAGATGTGTTAGTCATTTTAGTGCTGGAGTTGGGATCAATTATGGTGATTCATGTGTTCGATGAATTTGGAGACTGGGAGTTATTAGAAGTATATTGTTTCGGGGTTGCGACCTATTTGAGGTGACTATTTTATTTAAAACTCGGTGAAGGCACTAGTTTCGTTAATTATTTGTGATAGCTATGCATTATGAGTGCACATATATGTGAGATTTGAGCCTATGTGCGGGTATTAGAGCAAGTATTCATACTCGGAAGAATGCTTAGGCTATAATATGCCTAGAGTTGACTGTTAAGAGTAAAGTTATGATGTTTTCCATATTCGTACCTTTGTTGAGAACTATCTGGGCTATACTTGAGGTTACAAAGAATATGATTCCCTAAACAAACGTGGTAGTTACTAATTCTGCGTTAAAATTTGCCAATTTGAAGTGTGATAGCAAACTTTGCACATGCTTACACTATGGCGTGCTATTTATACCAGTCCAGGAGCATGAGAATCTTATTTCATTATCATATACAAGTGTACTTTTTTAATTGCTTTTTTATGATATGCTGGGACTGGAGGCCTGTGACCATGCCGGGCGATTCATATTATTGGCACGTGAGTTGTCCGTGCCATGTGTGGGAATTCTATTTCTATAATAATTTATCTGATCTATTAATTTCCTTCCTCTACAATTGTGCACATGCACCTACAGTTATCCTATTCACGAAATTTGAGGAGTTGGTTGTAACATTGTGGTTGTGGTGATGCTTGTTGAACTTGCAATACAGTTCTCTTCCTTGAGACATCTCCCATATTTGGGTACACGGATTGCGCAGTTGTGGCTTGAGTTATATTGATGTGGTGTGTCTGTGGGATAGTTGTGTTTAATAAAATAAGGTCATTGGACCTAGTATGGGTACTATCAGGCTTAATTATGGTATATTCGGGAGGATAATATTGAAAGTCAGCTTAGGAGAGGATTGTGGTTCTGGTTGGGGCGAGAGAGCTCCATGGCTAGTTGATATGATGAGTGGTTATGAGTTTTTGATTGTTTCTTTCATCTTTGGCAGTGTACGAAGGTTTTGGAATGAGGTTCTATTGAATGCGGAGTTTTATACTGGTACTTGGATGGTTTTGAGTAATTACTGTGATCAGAAATGGTGTTACGAGTATGCGAGTTGTGTAGTATGTTATGCGATTATATCTAGGATTATGGTTATGGCTGGATAAAGCTTGTTCAGGCTTCTACAGTGTGTAGATGTGAGATTTGGGTCTGGAAAAGAATTCAGGATGTTAGAAATTTGGCTCCAAGGTTTTTGTGCTAAGGTTAAATTAATAATTTTTTTGTTATGTTGTGTGGTCAGGCCTATATAGAATAGGGTGACGTGATGATCACCCCCGGGCACGTGCGTGGTAAGATGGAATAGTGATTTGGTGACTTGGAAACAACTCTTGGCATGTTTGAGGACGAACGTATATTTAAGTGGGGGAGAATGTAATGACTCGGCCGTTCGTTTTGAGTATTATAACCTCGTTCCCCCATTTACTTCTCAATTTATGCTTTACAGTTGATTTATGACTTATCGGGTTAGTTGGTTCGGGTCCGGAAAGATTTCGGAGTAAAATGAGACACTTAGTCTCATAACTAAAAACTTAAGTTGGAAAAGTTGACAGGATATTTATTTATGTGTAAACGACCTCAGATTTGAATTTTGATAATTCCAATAGCTCCGTATGGTGATTTTGGACTTAGGAGCGTGTCCGAAAAATTATTTGGAGGTCTGTAGTGGAATGAGGCTTGAAATAGCGAAAGATGAATTTTTGGAAAGTTTGACCGGGGAGTTAACTTTTTGATATTGGGGTCGGAATCCGATTCTGGAAATTAGAATAGATTCTTTATGTCAATTATGACTTGTGTGGTAAATTTGAGGTCAATCGGACTTGACTCAATAGGTTTCGTCATCGAATGTAGAAGTTGGAATTTCTTAGTTTCATTAAGCTTGAATTGGGGCATGATTCGTGGTTTTAGCATTGTTTGATGTGATTTGAAGCTTCAACTAAGTTCGTATGATGTTTTAGGACTTGTCGGTATATTTGGTTGAGGTCCCGAGGGGCTCGAGTGAGTTTCGGGGTAGTTTCAGACCATTTCTAGGCCATTTTAAATTGCTGGTTTTTGTCCACAGAGGTGTGAATCGCGATCGCGAACATCAGGTCGCGTTCGCGAAGAGTAAACATCATATTGGGGTCTTGTGAATCGCGATCGCGGAAGCTATTTCGCGATCGCATAGAACAAACCTCTGCTGCACTAACCCATCTTTGGAAGCTTACATCTCGCAATCTATAAGGAATTTGGAGATTATCCAAAAATGAAAGTTGTAGCTCTTTCTGTCTAATTTTCGGAATGGTAAACCATTTGTCATTTGGAGTTGTGTGCAAAACGTTATGGTGGATATATTATAGGCTGTCTGGGAAGAGTTTGGAAATCTTTGTTGCTTAGGGCTGACTTTGAAAGCTTATATCTCGCAATCTATAAGGAATTGGAAGATGAGCAACAAATGAAAGTTATAGCCTTGGTGTCTAGTTTGTACAAAATGTTATGACCATTATACTAGAGGATGTCTGGAAGAGCTGGGCACTTGTTCTTCGTGATCGCGAAGCATTTTCCGCGATCGCGAAAGGCGAATTTGGGGCTGAGAAAAGTTGTGCTTCGTGATCGCGAAGCAATTTCCATGATCGCGAAGAGTAAATACCTGGGCAGTAGCTATATTTCGAGGTTTCGGCCATTTTTAACATATTTGGAGCTATGGAGCTCAAATTGAAGCGATTTTTGAGGCGATTTTTACCATATGAATTGGGGTAAGTGTTCTATATCCGAAAGTGACTATACTTCATGATTCTATGGTTTTATTCATCATTTATTTCGGATTTAAATGAAAAAAATCAAGATTTTTGCAAAATCTTCCAAAAACGAAAATTTAAGATTTGGAGATCGAGTTGTTATCGGAATTTGATAAAATTGGTATGGTTGAACTCGTATCAGAATGGGTGTTCGAATTTTGTAACTTTTATCGGGTTCCGAGACATGGGCCCCACATGCAATTTTTGAGCTAAATTTTGAATTTTTATGAAAAATTAATATTTTCTTATGGAATTAATTCCAATAAATTTTATTGACTAAATCAAATTAATTGTGACTAGATTCGAGGCGTTTGGAGGCCAATTCACAAGGCAAAGGCATAGCGGAGTGAAGAATTACCCGGTTTGAGGTAAGTAACACTTCTAAACTTGGTTCTGAGGGTATGAATCCCCGAATTTGGTATTATATAAATTGTTTGGAGGTGACACACATGATAGGTGACGAGCATGTGGACGTGCACCATATAAATTGTGTCTTGAATAAATCCTGTGCAGTTGTAAGATTAATGAATCATGTTATTATCTGAACATTCTCCACGTGTTAGAGAAATTGAGCTGAGGCTTCTATTAAAGATCATGTTTAGGCTACGTACCAATATTTTGGGACCCATGGGGCCGTGTTGCTGTTGAATTAATTATTTTAAAAAAAATGTACATTTCACACTCAGTCACATTCATCTATTGTGAGAGTATTTATGGGATCGAGCTGCGCGCCGCATCAGGCCATATTGGCTTTATATATATTATTGTTGTTCTGGATCGGGGCTTCCCGCTGCAGCAGGCCATAATGGCTTTATACATTATTATTATATGGATCGGGGTTGCCCGCCTGCAGCAGGCCTTATAGCCATTACTATCATTTGGATCGGGGCTGCCCGCTTGCAATAGGCCTTATAGGCTTTACAATCATTTGGATCGGGGCTGTCCGCCTGCAGCAGGCCTTATAGGCTTTATTATTATACGGATCGGGACTGACCGTATGCAGTAGGCCATAAAGGCTTTATATCACGCTTGGGCTGAAGGAGCCCCTCCGGAGTCTGTACACACCCCCAGTGAGCGTAGATAATTACATATATTCGGGATGGATTTTTCAGGACATGGACTTGCCTTACTTATTTATATTGTAATGAATTTACCCGTACATGGATCTTGTCCGTATCATTTACATTTGGGGATAAATTACCCAGGGCTGGATTGGCCTTATACGGTACTGAGTGACTGACTGTCAGTCGATGTGTATATATATATACGGGTTGGACCGCCCCTGGGCTGGATTGGCCATAAACAGTACCGAGTGACCGAATAATTGGTGACCAATATTTATTTGAGGTCTTTCTACTGAGATGTCGTATTCCTCATATCATGCAGTATTGATCTATTTCACTTGTACTGAGTTTAACTGTTAAACTTGAAAGCATGCCTATATTTCTGTACCATTATTTATACTGGACTGTACCTACGGAGCTCATCATTGCTTTTAGCCCAGAGGTTAGTCTTGTTACTTATTGAGTTAGTTGTACTCATACTATATTCTGCACCTCGTGTGCAGATCCAGGTGTTCCCGGATACAGCGGCTGCTAGATTTTGAAGTTAATTCTGTTAGGGACTATCAAGGTAGTTGCTTGACGTTTGCAACTTGATTCCCTTCCTGTTTAATTATTGTACTGTTCTATATTTTCAGACAGTGATTTTGTCAGTCAGACTTTGTATTCATAATATATACTTATGTACTCAGTGACACCGAGTTTTGGGAGTGTTATATTTGTATTTATGAGATTTTTTCCGCTAAATTTAATTATTATATTTTCAAATTTTAAAAGATATGGTGGTTTATTGAGATTGTCAGCTTGCCTAGTATTGAGATAGGCGCCATCACGACAGGTAAGATTTTGGGTCGTGACACCTCACTCCCTAGTCTCCTTTCCAACATAGGGTCTCCACTCCCTAGTTGATGTTATTTTAGACATATGGTCCTCACTCCCTAGTCTCCTTTCCAACATAGGGTCTCCACTCCCTAATTGATGTTACTTTTAGACATAGGGTCACCACTCCCTAGTTTACTTTCCAATATAGAATCTCAACTCCCTAGTTTCCTTTCCAACATAGAATCTCTACTCCCTAGACATAGGGTCACCACTCCCTAGTCTCCTTACCACATAGGGTCACCAATCCCTAGCTGCGTTTTCTAGTATAGGGTACACCAATCCCTATCTGTATTTTCCAACATAGAGTACACCGCTCCCTAGTTAATTTAATTTTAAACGCAGGGTACAACATTCCTAAAGGATCATGTTTTCCCAGGGTACACGAGGCCCAGCCTTTTATTGCTTTCAATAATGAAATAGTATAGAGTTTTGTCACAAATAACTCACGAAATTTTCTTAGTGAAAAGTGGGGCAGAAAAATTTCGTTCGTTTGTTTGTTTTAGTGTCTGAGCAGATTTTACTTCGAGGCACATGTTTCGAAATGACCAAAAGAAGAAGTCTCAATCCAGAATAAAGAGAGAAAAAAAAGAAGAAGAAGTGAATCCAAAATGTGGAAGAAGATAGAAAAGATGTGGACTGTTCAAGACATGACTGAAGTCACGAGCATTGCATTTCCCGTTTTGATCAGAAAAAGACGTCAAAGAATGAACTAGCACCTGCAGCTAGTAAGTATCAAGGTTCAGACCAGAGTCTGCATGAAAAACCAGTCAAGACTCAATATCAAGTTTTAGAAGACTTATATATAGATAGGAATTTTGTAACTCATAGCTGATTAGGATTGTTTAGTTTCTTTTAATTTTAATGTATTAACAGGACCACGGACCGGAGCCTCGACGGAACCTCACTCAACTCTGTAACTCATCAGTCCAATTCTCCTTGAACTACACGCGACCTAATTTTCTTATAACCCGGGATATGTAGGCTGTCCAAAACTAGGACTCAGTTGCACCCTATTCTTATTTATTTTCCCTTTTGAATAAATATTTGGTCAAAAATTAGTCACATGGCTCACCTTGTCTTTGCGTGAAAACTTTTTATGTTTCCAAGCAAAGAGGGGCAGCTGTGGGCACCTAATTTTTGACTATATTTGAATTTTTCATCACTTTTTAGTATGTAAATATTTGCTAAGTTTAATCTTAATATTTTAGCCTTTATTTCACTTTTTAGTAGGTTTATTTATTAAAATTAAAACTACAAAAAAATTACCGTTCAGATATTAGATGTATTTCATTTGCAAAAGAAAAGAAAATTTACAAAAAATATGTTTTTCCTCTAATTTGTAACACTAGTAATTTTATAACTTTTCTTAGTAGTTTCGTATATTTTTTCTAATTTAAAATATTATTGTAGTATTTTTATTTTTTAGATTACCTTTAAAAAAAAATACAAAAAAGGGAGCCAACGGAAAAGTGCCACTTGGCAAGAGATTCCTCTTTATCTTAAAACTAACACCAATTTCATGAAATTCCTCACAAGTACACACCTTACCTCTCACGTGCACAGTACGCAAACGGAAATATTCCCTCACAGCTTATATATTTTTGGCCACTACTCCACACACTCACTGACTATTCTTTACACACATAAATACCTACACCTCCATATCTTCCACACACACAATTAGAAAGAAGGGACAGCAAAAGAGGAGCTGAGAATATTCCACTCCCTCTCAAGGATCTTCTTCCCAATAAATGCAGCTCACTCCCATTCTTCCTTGAAGAACAAGCATGAAACATCCCAGCAATTCAACGACCAAAACACCATCCAAAGACCACCTTTTCTTCCATTAAAACCACCTTATTTCCCACCATAAACCATGATGTGCATACTCCTCTTGAGACTTTTGCCCCCACCATCGCTTCAGGACATTTTTGGTGTGTCGTCTCGCCTCAGTGCTTGTCCCGAAAATGCCTTTTAAAATATTGGCTCTATCACATCGGACTAATTCAAAAGATTAATATAAATTTGGGATTGGTCTTGAAATTTTGGTCCCGAAATTGACAGCATTGCAAAAATGGCCCCAACAAATTTGAACTAAAATACCCTAAGGTTGAGCAACAAAAGCAACCAAAATCGGTGAATTATGCCATGCATAAATTATGACAAATTGATGGGACTTCATGTTGTATTCAACATAGTTATCATGTTGCATAACATACAAACTCTACCAGGTTGTCACAACTTTAAAGCTACGAACAAAGAAGAGGAAAAATTACATTCCAGTAGGGTGACAGACAAGTTATGATAAATTGGAAAGACTTCATGTTGTATTCGCTATCCTGTTGCATGACACACAAACTCTACCATGTCATCTTAATTTTAAAACTTCAAACAAGAAGATGAAAAATACATGTTAGAAGGATAGTACACAGGTTATGGCAAAATAACAGGATTTCATGCATTATTCAACCTAGCTATCTTTTTGAATGCTACAAATTCTATCGGGTTGTCATATTATAGCTTTCACTTATATTACCTCATTAAACTTATTTCATTTACTCTACTGGAATGTCTTACACTATCTGCCATATCTTTTTTTTACTAATGGTACTCCCATTAAACCTATTTTATTTACTCTATCAGATTATCTTAGAAATTCTACAAGATGATACTGATTTTTATTTTTCACTAATGGCACCTTTTAAACTTATTTCATGTACTCTACATGATTGTCATAGTTTTTTAGTTGTTTACAACTATCAAAAAGGTAAAACTTTTAGCTATATTGATCATATCACTATAGTTCATTTGGTAGAGAATTTTACCAGGTTGGTAGAGCTTAGCTCAAACTATTTGTTTATTCAACTTTTCACAAACTATGGCAACACAATAGCCTTTAAAATATATGAATATGGTAGAATATGTTTAAATTGCGTGTGAATCCTACCACATAGACATAATCTTTTCACATAATTAACTTGTTTACATTAATCAATCGATGTCATAAGTTTATATTCGGAGGGCATATATGTCATTTGACTCGCCTAATAAATAAGTTGGGACTATTTTAACAAAATGATCAAAGTCGAGGACATTCTTATTTTAACAAAATAATCAAAATAATTAAAGACCATACATGCGAACCTAATTTTGATTTTCTTTTTTGGTGGAGGAAATTTTTGGATCAATACAACAACAACAATAAACCTAATATATTTCTACAAGTGGGGTCTGGAGAGGGTAATGCTGTCACGACCTAAAATCAAACGTTGTGACGGCGCCTATCGTGGAACTAGGCAAGCCAACTACTCAACCAGTTCAGCCAAATAAAAACTTTGAAAATTAAACGGAAGCAGTTAATATTTAAGAAAACCATTTAAAATCGAAATAAAATCACAATGCAATACAAATCTCTCCCAAAATTAGGGTGTCACCGAGTACATGAGTATCTATACCAGGATACATCCTATTACAATGTCTGAGGAATAAGAACTAAAATACAAATAAAGATAATGAAGGAGAGTCAAGGCCTGCGAATGCCATGCAGCTACCTCGATTGAGCCAAAGATTTATTTTTTCTGAAGCGAAGACCATTACACCGTCTAAGCTAAAGACTTCTTTTTATTTGAGAATTTAACTTTCTTTATCTTTGGCAAAGATCATTACATTGTCTAAGCCAAAGACTTTACTTTTATCTGAGGCAAAGACCATTACACCGTCTGAGCCAAAGATTCATTTCGTCTGAAGCGAAGACTATTACACTGCCTGAGCTAAAGACTTTATTTTGTTTGAAGATTTAACTTCATTTTATCTGAGGCGTAGACCATTACACTGTCTGTGATGACCCAAAATGTCATCTTTAAATTTAATAAGTAATTTTATGTTCTAAGACCTCGAAAAGTACCATTTATCATTCATCGACTTACGTGCGCAGTCCGTACAATTTTCCAAAAAAAAAATATTTATGTAAAAAATGGATTAAAATGGGAAATAGAGCTTTAAAACTCAACTAAATTGACTTTGGTCAACATTTTGAGCAAACGGACCCGGATCAGTATTTTAAAAATTTTGTTAGGTCCGTATAATAATTTGAGACTTGGGCATATGCCCGAAATTGAATTCCGAGGTCCCTAGCCCGAGTTATGAAATTTTGATGAAAAATTAAAAGTTTGAAAGCTTAATGATTTCTAAAAAATTACTGATATTGGATTTATTGACCTCGGGTCCGTATTTTGGTTCCGAAGCCCGGTATAGGTCCACTATAATATTTATGATGTGTCTGCCTAATTTGGTGAGAATCGGAGTTGATTTGATGTGATTCGGACGTCCGGTTGTAAAAATATAAGTTTTAAAGTTTTTTTAAAAACTTCCTTTGATTTGGTGTCTGATTCGTAGTTCTAGGTGTTATTTTGGGGATTCGATCGCGCGAGCAAGTTTGTATAATATTTTAGGACTTGGGTGCATGTTTGGTTTGGAGCCCCGAGGGCTCGGGTTGATTTCGGGTGATTAACGGACCATTTTTGGACTTGGAAAAAACTGCAGAAATCTGCTTCTGGTATCCTTCTTCGCGTTCGCGAGAGGTAGCTCGCGTTCGCGAAGAAGAAACTGGAGGCAGGTGAAATTTACTCTTCACGTTCGCGAAGAGGGGGATGTGTTCGCGAAGGGAAGAGGGCAGTGTTCCTCGCGAATGCGTGGAAGCATTCGCGTTCGTGTAGAAGGCGAGGCCTGGCCTGGCACCAAGCATTAAAGCTTCGCGTTCGCGTAGGGTGTATCGCGTTCGCGAAAGCCAAATTTGGCAAGGCTTCGCGTTCGCGACATTGCCTTCGCGTTCGCAAAGAGCAAAGTTTTGGCAGCACAAAAATGTTCTTCGCGAACGCGAGGCACTGACCACGTTCGCGAAGGGTAAAAATCCCAGAAACAGAACTTAAGTTCTGGAAATGGGGTTTCGACCCATTTTCAATTCTTTCCCATTTTTGAGCGGTGTGCAACCCGATCCTCCAATATTAACTTTTTAACAAGTCTGTTGCGGCATGCAACCCGATCCCGATCCTCCAATATTAACTTTTTAACAAGTCTGTCGTGGCGTGCAACCCGATCCTCCAATGTTAACTTTTAATAAGTCTGTTGCGGCGTGCAATCCGATCCTCCAATATTTTCATTTCAATCAATTCTTATAGAAGAAATTCTCCAATAAACACAACAATTAATATAAAATCATAAGACAACAAGCATACAATAATTATAATTTAATTATGAAACAAACAATGACAATTAGTAATTTATTATAGAAATCAGGGAGGAAATAGGCAGTTTAATATTTAATATGCTAAATGTCAAATAACAATTAAAACACATAATTCAAATAGCATGTAACAATTAATGCAGGAATTCAAGAATTAATATTTTGACAAAGAATAAGAGAGAAATAATTATTAGAATAATTAATTTATGATTAAAAATAATTTATGATTTTTCAAGTAAGCAGGCAAACAATTAATTTGACGACGTATAGACACTCGTCACCTCGCCTATACGTCGTTCACATGCAATTCACATAACAAATAATTTAAGGGTTCTATGCTCTCAAGTCAAGGTTAACCCCCGACACTTACCTCGCTTTGCGAATTTCAATCAATTATTTAACCACAGCTTTTCCTTTTAAATTTGCCTCTGAAAGCTTCAAATCTATTCACAAACAATTCGATATATTCAATACGAATCATAGGAATTAATTCCATATGAATTTACAAATTTTTCGGATAAAAATCTGAAATTAATTAAAATATTCGGCAGTGGGACCCATATCTTAAATCCCTGAAAAACTCACGAAATTCGAACACCCGTTCCGATATAAATTCAACCATACCAAATTTGTCCAATTCTGATATCAAATGGACCTTTAAATCTTAAATTTCCGTTTTTGGAAGATTTTATAAAAATCAGATTTTTCTTCCATAAATTCACGGATTCATGATATAAATGAGTATGAAATCATGAAATATAATCAACATAGGATAAGGAACACTTACCCCAATGTTTTCCCATAAAAATTGTCCAAAATTCGCCTTACCCGAGCTCCATGTGGAATTCGACCCCGACTCTTTGTTGGGTATTACTATTGCATCGACCACTTCATAACCACAAATAGAGGTGTGACTTGGACGAGATCAGTCCACACAACAACTTCTCTTCTTCGAGAACGCGTGACCCAGTACGCGATCGCATAGCACCAAGACCTGACCCCTTCGCGAACGTGTGGCCATCTTCATGAATGCAAAGGGTAAATTTCCAGCCATCTCTGAAGACTCTACGCAAAGATGGGAACACCTTCACGAAAGCGTAGAAGGAAACCAGAAGCACCGGATTTCAGCAATCATAATGTTCCGAAATGCGCTGATCATGGTCCGAATCACACCCGAGGCCCCCAGGACCTCAACTGGCCATGACCGAGGGCCAGGATCGAGGGTTAGTATCGAGGCCCAGGATCGGGGGCTGTCTGGGCAGAATTATAAAGCAGGAACTTCGTCCTATTCTCCATTTTTGACAAATTGGAGCTTGAGGAGAGGCAAGTTTTGATAGATTTTCAAGAAAAACTTGAGGTAAGTCCCTTGTGATCATTTCTACTCCATAATATTGAATTATCATCGAATAATCCGACTAGATTACATGACTTTGAGATGTAAATCGGAGATTCGAACTTAGAAATTTGAAAATAAGATTTGTATATTTGAGGGTCAAGTTGAGGTCGAATTTTGGTAAAATTGGTATGGATAGACTCGTGGCTGAATGGGCTTTCGAATTTTGTAACTTTTGTCGGGTTACGAAAATTAAAATTTTCTTATGGAATTAATTCCAATGAATTTTATTGACTAAAATGAATTATTTCTGACTAGATTCGAGGCATTCGGAGGCTGATTTGTGAGGCAAAGGCATAGCAGAGTAAAAAAATTTCACGTTTTGAGGTAAGTAACAGTTTTAAATCTGGTCCTAAGGGTATGAAACCCCGAATTATTGGATTATGTGAGTATTCTGGAGGTGACACACATGCTATGTGACGGGCATGTGGGCGTGCACCGTAGGAATTGGGACTTGGTCCATTCCGTGAAACTATAAAGTTGTATAACTTGTTGCTAGCTATATGATCTCTCTGTGTTATAGATATTTGACTATAAATTATGTTATAAACCATGTTTAGGCTACATGTTGGTACTGTTGGGACCCACAGAGGTCATGTACATGTTGAATTATCTGCTTAATTGTTGTTTGTACTCAGTCACAGTTTACTTGTTTATTTTATCTCAGTCTCTATTTTTTATTATTGATGCATCATATCATTGTTGTTTGGGCTGATTTCATGATTATTGAGAGCCCGAGAGACTGGAGAGAATACTGTTCCATATCCAAAAGTAAATATGCAGTACAGGGGGATCTCTCGAAATACCGTTTCATAGTCCTAAAGTAAATATGCAGTACATGGGGATCTCCCGAAATACCGTTCCGTAGTCCCAAAGTAAATATGTAGCCAAACAATATAATTCAATAGTTACGACACGAAATTCTACAGTTCAACCTAAGTACCAGTTAAGGAAAGGCAGGTAAATTCACTAAAATGCTGCACTTAATTCAAGTAAACAGTTAAGGCAAGTAGGCATGCTATTCTAGTCTAGCCGGATACTCACATGCTAATGGAACTCAAATAAGAATGAAATCAGGTTATTAATTAGTAGAAAAATCAGGGTTTTAGACAATTAGCCCGTGTACGTACTCGTCACCTCACGTACAAGGCGCTCATATATCAAAAATAGAACAAATCCTATGTGGAGTTCCCCCACACAAGGTTAGGCAAGCCACTTACCTCGAACCAAGCTCAATCAATAGGTAACAATGCCTTTTCAATGAATATCCGACTCCGAACGGCCCAAATCTAGCCAAATATTATTACATATCATAAATACAACTATACTAGACTAATCTAATTAATGAAATCAAGACTTTAATAAAAATTCTGAAATTCTCAAGCGAGAGAGAGAAAAGGGTATCAGATTACTGTTTAAAATATAATCAATGTATTCCAGAAAAACCGTCCCTTACAATGATAGTTGAGCCTATTATTTATAGCTCAGTGGGCATAGTGGTCGGGCCCACTACTAATGATAATTATTGGAATGTGATAATGGAAAACTAACGGTAAACATAAGTGCTCAGATCTTATTAATGAGCCGTTATTCTTTAATGCTGTGGAATATTCTTCAGTAAATGCTACCGGGCGCAGCATACTTAATCCCTTTATGGACTTGCCCCTTTTCGGTGACACACGAGATGATTGTGTCCGGTTTTATATTCCTCCCGATTTTGACTCCATGTGACCTCTTCTCAGACGGCCACCTAACATACCAAATTTTACCCAATACAATCATATCCTAAATATATAAGGTGTCAACATTGTGTATTTGTCTTTTTTCTAACTATGACAGCCATAATATATGCCATTTGTTCTTAAATCATAGTCTAAGACAAGAAGTAATCCACCTAAAATGGTTAGCATATATAGATCACAGCGGCTACGTAATTCAAGGTCCCGTACCTTGTAATAGTTGTTAATGCAAAACCTCGAAAATCCATTGGTTTTATTAGATGATGTATATAGGGATAGTAAAGATCCAGACGCCTATCCATTTTTTATTATCATCATTCTTTAAACAACTTACTCTCAAGTGTGATACTGTCCTATTTAAATATCAAACGTTCACTTCTACTTAAATAAACAGGTGTCTTAATCATAATTAAAAAGATAGTGCAACGAGCCAAATGGTCATTTTGAGTATTTACGCTTCTTTCAACTATTTGAAGTCTTGAATAACTTCATATGATGTATTATGACGTGCGTGAATTGTCGGTTTTGATTTTCAGGTGTTTCGAAATTAGTTCGGAAGAATGAATTTCATGTTTGAAGCTTTAAGTTGTAAGAGTTGACCAAGTTTGATTTTTTAGTATTCGACCTCGGATCGGAGTTTTGATGATTCCGTTAGGTCCGGATGGTGAATTTGGACTTGAGCGTATGCCCGAAATTTAATTTGGATATTTTTAGAATGTTTCGATGTCGTTTCTTCAAGCATAAATGGTACCATGTTAAACAAATGAGATCCAAATTCAGTTTTGATTGAAGCATTAGATCCGTATTGAAATTACGGAGTCATAGCAAGAAGAATCGTCGAATTCGGACATCGTATGAGAGAGTTATACCCATTTCCGTGTCGGGAATGATTGTTGTTTTTCTAGGGCTGAGGCAAGTCGCATTTGACACCTGTGACTTGCCTTCACAGATTCTAAAAAACGGGGGTTTCGGCCATTTTAACATATTTGGATCTATGGAGCTCGGATTGAAGTGATTCTTTAGGCGATTTTTACCATATGGATTGGGGTAAGTGATTCTAACTCGTTTTTTGTTAAATTACACGAATCTATTTTTTTTTTATCGACAAATTAGTGTTTTGGGTTGAAAATAATGGGCAATTTCATAGATTTTAATTGAGGATTTGAAGGCCGAGTTGTGGTCAGAATTGAGTAATTTTTGTATGGTTAAACTCGTGGTTGAATGGGGGTTCGAATTTTATATTTTTTGTCGGATTTCGAGATGTGGACCCCACCGTTGACTTTTGGTTGACTTTTCTAGCAGAGTTGAGAATTTTTATAAATTGTTAAATTGCAAGCATTGGAGTATATTTTGATTAATTTGCACGTTATTTGGCTAGTTTCGAATCGTTTGGCTTGGAATTGAGGAGATAGGAAGGCATTCAGAGGTTGGTACGCGCGGAATGGAATTTCCGAAGTATTGTTTAGCTTGCTCGGCAGCGGATTCTGCTTGTTTGAGGTAAGTATTTTGCCTAACTTTATTAAGGAAATTTTTTCTACTAATTGCCATTGTTTGTTACATGCGGGAGTGATACATATATGAGGTGACGAGCATATATGCATGTGCCAAGGTTAATCATGCTCGGGGGTAAATTATACGATTTATTGTGCTTTGTAGAATTATGTGAGACTCTTGTTTCATGTCATCTTTGACTTCTAGATTTCTATAAATATGACATTAAATACTAGAAACCCTGATTTGGCTTATTATAATTTGATTAAAAATCTGACGGGCCTTTGTGAAAATTACTGATGTGCTAAATCTGGTCGTTATTATACTTAATCACAAATACGACTCTACGGTCGTTATTCTTGAGATTTTGAATTCTATACATGAGTGGAAGATCATTTTTGAGACTTGTTGAAATACTAGAACAATAAAGTACTTAAAGTTTATTGAATTATTATTGTCATGAAAGTCGTGATTTATGTTAGATTTGGAACATTTATTTAAACACTCGATGTTATTTATGCTTCCTACCCTGCTTGTTAACGATATACATGTGCTTGGTAAGGAAGAGTGTAAAGCACGAAGGGTGAAGTCGTGCCATTTCATATACATTATCATGTGAGGGAGAGTGTAAAACACGAAGGGTAATGCCATGCCATTTCGTATATATTATCATGTGAGAAAAGCATAAAGCATGAAGAGTGATGGCGTGCCATTCATATACATTATTATGCACAAAGGATAATACCATGCCATTTCATTTACATTATCATGTGAGGATGAGAGTAAAAGCACGAAGGGTGATGACGTGCCACTATTTTTATATTATCATATGGTCATGGCACGAAGGGTGTTTCCGTGCAGGCGAGGACAAGAGACATACATTATATTGTGATATCTTTTCGTTGTGTATACATTCATTCCTTTATCTTGAGCTGTTATTGTGCACCTATATTTTCTATGTGACTTATAGTCGTTGTTCTTTCTGTGTCCTCTACCCAAGTGTTGTTGTGTTATCCATGCCTTCTATCTGTTTAACTTGCAAATATTATGATTTTCTTCTTGTTTGTTATATTTGCATCTAAGCCTTATACCATGCTAATTAGTGAAATTTATATTTTTCCTTCATAATTGTTGTCGTAATTTCTATGCCCCTTTTTCACAGCCTGTTTTCGTGGTCTGTACTGACTGCTTTGTTCGTTGTTGCTTCTTGTATGCCTCCCACTTTATTTCTTTTATTGTTATTGACATTTCTCCCACCTAGTCGGTACTGTTATATGTATGCTCGGTGAGAAAGAGACAAATGTACAAAGGTGTAACAACCCGGATGGTAGTTTTAAGTATTACTATCTTGTTTCCCCATTTACTGCTCAAATTGTGCTTTACGTTTGTTATTTGACTTTCCAGAGTAATTGGTTTGGGTCCGATGAGGTTTTGAAATGAATTGAGAGACTTAGTCTCTGAGATGAAAACTTAAGTTGAAAAGGTTGATCGGATGTTAACTTGTGTGTAAATGACCCCAAAATAGATTTTTGATGATTCCAATAGCTTCATATGGTGATTTTGGACTTAGGATCATGTACGAAAAATTATTTGGAAGTCCGTAGTTAAATTAGGCTTGAAATGGCTAAAATAGCAATTTAAGTTTGAAAGTTTGACCAGGGAGTTGACTTTTTGATATCGGGGTCAGAATCCAATTCTGGAAATTAGAATAGGTCTGTTATGTCATTTGTGACTTGTGTGAAAAATTTGATGTCAATCAGACTTGATTTGATAGGTTTCGGCATCGAATGTAGTAGTTAAAATTTCTTAGTTTCATTAGGCTTGAATTGGGGAATGATTCGTGTTTTTATTGTTGTTTGATGTGATTTGAGGCTTCGACTAAGTTCGTATGATATTCTAGGACTTGTTAGTGTATTTGGTTGAGGTCCCGGGGGCCTCGGGTGAGTTTCGGATGGTTAACGGATCAATTTTTAGACTTGGGAGTGTTGCTGGAAATTTTCTGATATCTGTATCTAGTTTCCTTCTACGCGATCGCGTGATAAAGTCTGCTATCTTGTAGGGTTAATTAGGGGCTGCTGAGTTTTGTTCTATGCGATCGCATGGGGACGACTGCGATCGCGTAGCTCGGAAGAAAGAATGCATCGTGAATGCATGGATCAAGCCGCGCTCGCGAAGAGGAGGTGAGGCAATTGGATTCGCGAGCATTGTTCTATGAGAACGTGTGGGCAGTCCGCGATCGCGTAGGCCTGGGAAGCTCGTGCTTCGCATTCGCGTGTGTTTTGGTGCGGTCGCGTAGAGGAGTTTTGGGCAGTGTATTTTGGTCTTCGCGGTCGCATAACGTTGTCCGCGATCGCATAGGGTTATTTTGGGCAGTGAAAATATTGTGCTTCGCAATTGCGGGACTTGGTCCGTGATCGCATAGAAGAAATGATTGGGTAGAGAGTTTAAGTTCTGAAAATGGGACCATTTTTTACGAATTGGAGCTCGAAAAGAGGCGATTTTCGGGAGATTTTCAAGGAAAACAACGGAGTAAGTGTGTCATAACCCAAAATCTCACATGTCGTGGTGGCGCCTATCTAAATACTAGGCAAGCCGACAATCTCAATAAAATACCATATCTTTTAAATTTGAAAACATAATATTTAATTTCAGTGGAAGAAATCTCACAAATACAAATATAAACACTCCAAAAACCCGGTGTCACTGAGTATATGAGTATCTATACATTACAAGTCTGGGAAAAATCTGGTCTATAATAATTTGAGACCAAATACAATAAACAAAAGGATAGGGAAGGAGAGACAAGGTCTGCGAAACATAGCAGTTACCTCTTAATCTCCGAAATATCATCTGTGTGAAAGAATCAACACCCACTGTGTCCGAAATCACCTGAATCTACACACGAAGTGCAAGGTGTAGTATGAGTACAACCAACTCAGTAAGTAACTGTTACACCCTATATTTTTCGTACGTAAAAATGCGTCGTAAGAAAACTAATGTAGGACCAAAAATGAGATAATATTTAAAAGTATATAAAGTAAGTTAATAATGTTACCTATGAGGTTACAAATATTGAAGATCATGAACAACAAGTACAAAGAGGGTTGGACAGTTCAGAAGCTAAAGCAATTGAATAAAACAATGTTTCGTCGAAAGTCGACAAGTTGGGAATGTTATAACATGTACCTTTGGGGTGAGACTAGGGTGATTAACCTGATAAGGAGATTATGTTATGATTTATATTAGTCGTATGACATCCGTGTGTTATGTTTTAATGTCAAGCGAGTTGTGGAACAAAAGTCGATGAAAGTCATCACAAGTTACATTCATAAGTTTTACTGAAACTTTGGGTCAAATGTAACTGCGATTTTCTCCCAATATACTTAGAGTTATGGGGTGTTCCACCCATCAAATTAAAGATATATGAGTCTATTTTCCAACGCATTTAACCGTTTGTCAATATGACATTGGAGTAGAATGATATGGGCATTTGTGCGATACTGCGCAAGCTGCTAGGTGACAAGTAGGTGTGTCACCTACTTGCTTAAATGAGAGCCCAAAAAAATGGGCCATTTCGGGTCGTCCAAAGAGGCCTTTTAAGGGCCTATTTTCTTCATATATTAGACTTAAAATAGAGCATAATAACCAGACATAAGCTCTGCAAAGAATCCTCCCAAAAATTTTCCACAAACCCTAATTGATTTTCTCTCCCTTTCAAGTTCTAATTGGAGGTAAAACCTAGAGTTTGAAGAACCAAGATAGGAGCTGAGTTATCCAACAAATAAGGTGAGTTTACTGCTCTCTTTCATCCAGTTTTTCTTCTATAAATTCATGGTAAGTCGTTCTATACTTGTGAGAACTCACGGGACGGTGATCGGAAGCCCTGAGTTCGAGTTATTCACTTGTAGCGGACTGTTTTGTGGACTGTTTTGTGTTGCTGTTGGGCTGCGTGTTTTACTACTGTTTTGTGGAGTTTTGGAGGAGGAAGGGGGTGTAGAAACACCATATAAATGATCTGGTAGCTACATGTGTTAATAATGAGACATAAAGAGAAGTTCGTATTCATGAATTTATTCACATTATTCTAGTCTCATAAGTTACAATATTATTCCTTATCGGGACTTCATATTCAGTTTAGTTTTGTCTTTATTCAGTCAAGAGAGCAGAGGGTCTATATATATATATATACAGTATTACACTATTTTCACCACCATCGAGCTATAATCGGTGGGCAGGCCCCTATTGGGCAACCTCTGATCAGATGGTAAGTTATATATACCGAGCCTACTGTGGCCGAGCGCCTATGAGCGAGCCCAGGATGGCCGAGATACAGAGCCCAGTATGGCCGAGCGCCTATGAGCGAGCCTACTACGGCCGAGCATTTACACGTATCGAACCTTATAGGGCCGGACATTTATTTTACTTAATATATTGAGAGAGTTGAGTCAGTATCAGCAGGTAAGTATATCTCCAGACCATCTTTGACTCCCAGTTAATTTCAGTTATCATATTATCAGTTCAGTTTCAGCTTTCAGTTATTTTATTGCCTTACATACTCGGTACATTATTTTGTACTGACGTCCCTTTTCTGGGGGCGCTGCATTTCATGCATGCAGGTTCAGACAGACAGACGGTTAGACCTCCTCAGTAGGTATTTCCCGAGTTCAGCCTGATCGGTAAGCTCCACGTCTTTCGGAGTTGCCAGGTCTAGAGTTTTTGTGTACATCTTATGTATATTTGTATATATGTTATGGGTAGGTCGGGGCCCTGTTCCGATCATAGTACATCTATCAGTAGAGGCTTGTAGACATATCATGTTGGTTAGTGCAGTATGTTGGGTTTGTAGGCCTGGTATGTATAATTTGGTGGGTTGTCAGCTATAGTAGCTATGACGGCCTTTTCAGCCTAGCTTTATATTGATGTTTAGTTAGCGCTAGTATCCATTCAGTTTTATATTTTGCTTCACAAATTGTCTTGCAAGCTGGCCCCATGGCCAAAGTATGACATTATGTGTTCAGAGTCCCTTAGTCGCAATTTGGTACGCCAGGTTAGGTGAGGCACCAGGCGCTTGTCTCGCTCCTAGGTTCGGGGCGTGACAAACTTGGTATCAGAGCAGTTCTGTCCTAGGGAGTCTACAAGCCGTGTCTAGTAGGGTCTTGTTTATAGATGTGTTGTGCACCACATTATATAAGCAGGGCACTACAGGGCATTTAGGAGTTGGTTACCCTTCTTTGAAATCTAAATCGTGCTACAGAACTGAGTTATAGGAAATTTGAATTAAACTTATGTGTTGGTGTTTGCATGCACAGATGACGGTGACTAGGAAGACTACGGCTAGCCAGAGGAGAGATACAGCAGTAGGTGAGGGGACCAGCAGGGTACCCCCAGTAGATGGGGCCCAGTCTGAGGCTCAAGGTGAGACCCCTACTCAGCCATTACCGGCTCCTCCACCAACTACGGAGATTCCTAGAGAAACCGCACATCCAGTTCCCCTTCCACTTCCATCAGATCAGGACTTAAGGAGTGCGGTGCATTTGTTGACACAGTTGGTAGCTACCCAGTAAGAGGCTAGGGCATCAGCTAGTGCAGGAACTTCTAAGGGGTCTGGGAGTTCAAGGGTCCGAGAGTTTATTGCTTTGAGTCCCCCAGAGTTCACGGGGACAGATCAGAGGGAGGACCCGCAGGATTTCATAGATCAGCTTCACAGGATCTTTCATGTTATGCATGCCACGGAGAAAGAGGCAGTTGAGCTAGCAGCTTTTCGACTCCGAGATATAGCCATCCTTTGGTATGAGGGATGGGAGAGGTCCAGGGGACGTGATGCACCTCCAGCTATTTGGGAAAATTTTTCAGATGCCTTCCTTGACCAGTACTTACCACGGGAGATCCGACAGGCTCGAGTCGATCAGTTTCTAGCCCTCAAGCAAGGTAATATGAGTGTTCGAGAGTATAGTCTCCGTTTTGACTCATTGGCCAGATATGCACCATCCATAGTTGCTACTATACGGGACAGGATTCACAGGTTTATAGCAGGGTTAGCCCCAGAGTTAACCGAGGCATGTGCCACCACTGCATTGCAGGATAGTATGGATATCTACCGGATTTAGGCATTCGCCCAGAATATAGAAATGGGTAGGCGTCGGCAGCAGGGTACAGAAAGGGCTGAGCAAGGGCAACGTAAGAGGATGAGATTTCCCAGGTCTCAGGAGCAATATCAGGGTAGTTATAGGACCCAGTACTTCAGACGGCCACCTAGGCCTCCGCCACCTCAGTTACAGGGTTACAGGTATGACCGCTATACTCAGTCAGGATCAGGTGAGAGCTCACGGGCGTCGGGTTTGCAGCAACAGCGAGGATTTGCGCAGACATGGTCATTTCCTCCACGGTGTGACATCTGTGGTAGAGGACACTTGGGCCAATGCCGAGCAGGTTCTGATACTTGTTATACATGTGGGCGTCCAGGGCATATGATGCGAGATTGCCCAAATAGAGATTCTGGGGGAATGGCACAACCAGCGAGTTTAGCAACAGGATCCTCTATGTCCGTGCATCCTTCAGGGCGCGAGTCTCAGTCTTCGGCTGGTAGAGGTCGGGGTAGAGGTAGAGGTTCCAGTTCAAGTGGTAATCAGAACCGTATCTATGCTTTAGCGGGTCGACAGGACCAGGAGTCTTCACCAGACGTTGTGACAGGTATATTAACCATTTGCTCTCACGATGCTTATGCTTTGATAGTCCCAGGATCTACTTTATCGTATATTACCCCATTTGTCGCGAGGAAGTTTGGTATAGTGCCTGAAATACTAAGTGATCCTTTTGCGGTATCTACACCGGTCGGAGAATCGATTATTGCTAGACGGGTTTACCGAGGTTGTACGGTGACAATTTGTAGTCGTCAGACCTCAGCTGACCTAGTTGAGCTAGATATGATGGATTTTGATGCTATCATGGGCATGGACTGGTTGGCAGCTTGCTATGCCACAGTTGATTGCCGAGCAAAGGCAGCCAGATTTCATTTTCCGGGTGAGCCAGTCCTTGAATGGGTAGGTAATACACCAACACCCAGAGGTAGGTTTATTTCCTATCTGAAGGCGAGGAAAATGATCGCAAAAGGGTGCATTTATCATATTGTGCGAGTTAGAGATGCAGATGCTGAGATACCTACACTTCAGTCTATTCTCGTAGTCAAAGAGTGTGCAGATGTGTTTCCAGATGAGCTTCCAGGTATTCCTCTAGAGCGAGAGATTGATTTTAGCATCGATTTGCTTCCAGGAACTCAACCAATATCCGTCCCTCCGTATAGAATGGCACCTGGCGAATTGAAAGAGTTGAAGGAGCAGTTAAAAGATTTGCTGGAGAAAGGTTACATCAGGCCCAGTACCTCACCTTGGGGTGCACCAGTACTATTTGTGCGGAAGAAGGACGGCTCGCTGAGGATGTGTATCGATTATAGGCAATTGAACAAGGTAACTATTAAGAATAAGTATCCACTTCCAAGGATCGATGACTTGTTTGATCAGTTGCAGGGGGCTAGATGCTTTTCAAAGATAGATTTGAGGTCGGGGTACCACCAGGTCAGAGTTCGGGAAAAAGATATTCCGAAGACAGCCTTCAGGACCCGATATGGCCACTTCGAGTTCCTTGTCATGTCCTTCGGGTTGACTAATGCACCCGCTGTATTTATGGACTTGATGAATAGCCTATTCCGGCCATTTTTAGATCTGTTCGTGATAGTATTTATTGATGATATTCTGGTATATTCCCGTTCAGAGGATGAGCATGCGGACCACCTACGAGCGGTACTCCAAACCCTCCGTGATCGTAAGTTGTATGCTAAGTTTTCTAAATGTGAGTTCTGGTTGAAGTCTGTAGCATTCTTGGGGCATATTGTATCAGATGAAGGGATAAAGGTGGACACTCAGAAGATTGAGGCCGTGAAATCTTGGCCTAGACCTACCACTCCGACAGAGGTTCGTAGCTTTCTAGGCTTAGCAGGATACTATCGGAGGTTCGTAGAGGGTTTTTCTTCCCTTTCGGCACCATTGACGAAGTTGACACAGAAAGAAACTAAGTTTCAATGGACAGAGGCTTGCGAGCGTAGTTTCCAAGAGCTTAAGAACAGGTTGACCTCAGCTCCAGTTCTAACACTTCCAGAGGGTCTAGAGGGTTATGCCGTGTATTGTGATGCATCAGGTGTTGGGTTAGGATGTGTCCAGATGCAACATAGGAAGGTAATTGCATATGCTTCAAGGTAGTTGAGGAAGCACGAGAGGAATTATCCGACCCACGACCTCGAGTTAGCTGCGGTTGTCCATGCACTTAAGATATGGCGGCATTATTTATATGGTGTTCATGTTGATGTATTTACTGATCATAAAAGCCTACAATATATCTTCAAGCAGAAAGAGTTGAATTTGTGACAAAGGCGATGGCTTGAGTTATTGAAAGATTACGATGTTAACATTCTCTACCATCCAGGGAAAGCTAATGTTGTAGCAGATGCCTTAAGTCGCCGATCTATGGGTAGCTTAGCACATGTAGAGCCCAAGAAAAGACAATTAGCTAGAGAGATTCATCAATTGTCTTCGTTAGGGGTTCGGTTAGTAGATTCTGAGGATGGTGGAGTTGTACTCCAAAACACTACAAAATCATCCCTCATAGCGGAACTCAAGGAAAGGCAGTACGAGGACCCAGAGTTGGTCGAGCTGAGAGAGCGAGTTCCGCAGCAGAAGAAGCAACTGTTAGAGCTAAAAGGAGATGGGGTTCTCAGATATAGGGGTCGTTTGTGTGTTCCAGATGTAGCAGGGCTACGAGACAGGATTATGTCAGAGGCACATTATTCATGGTATTCCATCCATCCTAGGTCGACGAAGATGTATCATGACATTAAGGATGTGTACTGGTGGAACGATATGAAGAAGAACATTGTTGAGTTTGTCGCCCAGTGTACTAGTTGCCAACAAGTGAAGGTAGAGCACCAGAAGCCTGGGGGGGCTAATGCAGACTATAGAGATCCCGACATGGAAATGGGAGGCGATAAACATGGACTTTATCACGGGTTTACCTCGTTCTAATCGTAAGTTCGATTCCATATGGGTGATAGTCGATAGGCTCACGAAATCAGCTCACTTCCTACCGGTCAGATCTACATATATAGCAGAAGATTATGCAAAGTTATATATTAAGGAGATAGTGCGGCTACACGGAGTACCAGTTTCTATTATATCTGACCGTGGGGCTCAGTTTACAGCACATTTTTGGAGGTCATTTCAGAGAGGTCTAGGGACTCAGGTGAATCTCAGCACAGCTTTTCATCCACAGACTGATGGACAAGCCGAGCGCACAATTCAGACGTTCGAGGATATGTTACGAGCATGTGTGTTGGATTTTAAAAGAAGTTGGGATGAACATCTACCTCTTATCGAGTTTGCATATAATAACAGTTACCACTCCAGTATCCAGATGGCTCCGTACGAGGCTTTGTATGGGCGTAAGTACAGATCTCCTATAGGGTGGTTTGATGTTGGAGAATCTGGGTTACATGGGCCAGACCTGGTTCAGCAGGCCATAGAGAAAGTAAAGGTTATCCGGGAGCGACTGTTGACAGCTCAGAGTCGTCAGAAGTCATATTCTGACTTGCGGCGACGAGACTTAGAGTTCAGGATTAATGACTGGGTATTCTTAAAGGTATCACCTATGAAGGGCGTGATGAGGTTTGGCAAGAAAGGCCAGCTTAGCCCACGGTATATTGGGCCTTATAGGATCATTCGGAGAGTGGGCCAAGTAGCTTATGAGTTAGAGTTGCCCTCAGAATTGGAGTCTGTCCATTCGGTTTTTCACGTATCTATGCTACGGAAGTGCATTGGCGATCCTACCCGAGTGGTGCCCACGGATGATGTACAGATTACAGAGGACTTGTCATACGAGGAAATTCCAGTTGCCATCCTAGACCGACAAATCCGCAGGCTACGAAATAAGGAGGTAGCTTCCGTGAAGGTTTTATGGAGGAGCAAGAATGTAGAAGAGATGACGTGGGAATCGGAGGGAGAAATGAAGTCTAAATACCCCCACCTATTTCAAACTGAAGATATGGCTCGAGATGGGATACTACAACACAGCTCTATTCAGGCTAGCAGGTCATCAGGTAAGCTTTTATTTTTCACTTTCAATATTTATGATTTACGGTCGGTGAGGCAAATTGCTGCTATTTATAAAGATTGGCCATGTGTGGCATGCATAGTATGTTTTCTGGCTGCGTGCAGGTTGGTTTTAACCTAGTGTACGAAGGATACTCTAGCAAAATTTTCCAAAGTCTCTAAGAGTAAACATTCGAGGACGAATGTTCCCAAGGGGGGAGTGATGTTACACCCTATATTTTTGTACGTAAAAATGCATCGTAAGCAAACTAATGTAGGACCAAAAATGAGATAATATTTAAAAGTATATAAAGTAAGTTAATTATGTTACCTATGAGGTTACAAATATTGAAGATCATGAACAACAAGTACAAAGAGGGTTGGACAGTTCAGAAGCTAAAGCAATTGAATAAAATAATGTTTCGTCGAAAGTCGACAAGTTGGGAATGTTATAACATGTACCTTTGGGGTGAGACTAGGGTGATTAACATGATAAGGAGATTATGTTATGATTTATATTAGTCATATGACATCCGTGTGTTATGTTTTAATGTCAAGCGAGTTGTGGAACAAAAGTCGATGAAAGTCATCACAAGTTACATTCATAAGTTTTACTGAAACTTTGGGTCAAATGTAACTGCGATTTTCTCCCAATATACTTAGAGTTATGGGGTGTTCCACCCATCAAAGTAAATATCTATGAGTCTATTTTCCAACGCATTAAACCGTTTGTCAATACGACATTGGAGTAGAAAGATATGGGCATTTGTGCGATACTGCGCAAGCTGCTAGGTGACAAGTAGGTGTGTCACCTACTTGCTTAAATGAGAGCCCAAAAAATGGGCCATTTTGGGTCGTCCAAAGAGGCCTTTTAAAGACCTATTTTCTTCATATATTAGACTTAAAATAGAGCATAATAACCAGACATAAGCTCTGCAAAGAATCCTCCCAAAAATTTTCCACAAACCCTAATTGATTTTCTCTCCCTTTCAAGTTCTAATTGGAGGTAAAACCTAGAGTTTGAAGAACCAAGATAGGAGCTGAGTTATCCAACAAATAAGGTGAGTTTACTGCTCTCTTTCATCCAGTTTTTCTTCTATAAATTCATGGTAAGTCGTTCTATACTTGTGAGAACTCACGGGACGGTGATCGGAAGCCCTGAGTTCGAGTTATTCACTTGTAGCGGACTGTTTTGTGGACTGTTTTGTGTTGCTGTTGGGCTGCATGTTTTACTACTGTTTTGTGGAGTTTTGGAGGAGGAAGGGAGTGTAGAAACACCATATAAATGTAGGGTGGTTGGCTGGTCGTTCGCCATAACATTTTTGGGTCGTTTGACACTACTACGGTGGTCGTTTTGTGTATGAAGAGATTGGGGTGTGTTGGGCTGTTTTGTAGTATTTGATGGTGTATATAGGGCTGGAAAATGATGTATATATGTTGTCATTGTTCTGTTCTTGTATTGTTGGTGTTATCTTGAATTTGGAGGAAGTAAGGATTATAGGGGAGATACTGCCCGTTTTAATACAAAATAAGTTTGTCGTTCGTTGTGCGATAGTTGTACCTTTCGTAACTTAACGATAGTATTATTATCATTCTTGTAGATTAAGGTGCAAAGAGGTGAGTTCAACTTGGTGATTGGAAAGATTGTGATAAAGTATGTTAAGGCTAAGCCCTTCCTTCATTTTGGCATGATCTCGTAGCTACATGTGTTAATAATGAGACATAAAGAGAAGTTCGTATTCATGAATTTATTCACATTATTCTAGTCTCATAAGTTACAATATTATTCCTTATCGGGACTTCATATTCAGTTTAGTTTTGTCTTTATTCAGTCAAGAGAGCAGAGGGTCTATATATATATACAGTATTACACTATTTTCACCACCATCGAGCTATAATCGGTGGGCAGGCCCCTATTGGGCAACCTCTGATCAGATGGTAAGTTACATATACCGAGCCTACTGTGGCCGAGCACCTATGAGCGAGCCCAGGATGGCCGAGATACAGAGCCCAGTATGGCCGAGCGCCTATGAGCGAGCCTACTACGGCCGAGCATTTACACGTATGGAGCCTTATAGGGCCGGACATTTATTTTACGTAATATATTGAGAGAGTTGAGTCAGTATCAGCAGGTAAGTATATCTCCAGACCATCTTTGACTCCCAGTTAATTTCAGTTATCATATTATCAGTTCAGTTTCAACTTTCAGTTATTTTATTGCCTTACATACTCGGTACATTATTTTGTACTGACGTCCCTTTTCTGGGGGCACTGCATTTCATGCATGCAGGTTCAGACAGACAAACGGGTAGACCTCCTCAGTAGGTGTTTCCCGAGTTCAGCCTGATCGGTAAGCTCCACGTCTTTCGGAGTTGCCAGGTCTATAGTTTTTGTGTACATCTTATGTATATCTGTATATATGTTATGGGTAGGTCGGGGCCCTGTTCCGATCATAGTACATCTATCAGTAGAGGCTTGTACACATATCCTGTTGGTTAGTGCAGTATGTTGGGTTTGTAGGCCTGGTATGTATAATTTGGTGGGTTGTCAGCTGTAGTAGCTATGACGGCCTTTTCAGCCTAGCTTTATATTGATGTTTAGTTAGCGCTAGTATCCATTCAGTTTTATATTTTGCTTCACAAATTGTCTTGCAAGCTGGCCCCATGGCCAAAGTATGACATTATGTGTTCAGAGTCCCTTAGTCGCAATTTGGTACGCCAGGTTAGGTGAGGCACCGGGCGCTTGTCTCGCTCCTAGGTTCGGGGCGTGACAGTAACAATATAAATGAGGAACTGAAAGTAGTGACGAGCTTCTCAGCTAAGTTCAAATACAGTACTTTCCAACATAAAAGGGTAGGCATGCTCTCAAGTTCAACATTTAAAATTTCACAGAATTTTCATATCAAATTTGACTGTAACAGAAAATAATGTTTTTCCGAAATTTCCAAAATAGTGATATATGACAGCTGAAATGCAGCAAATAATGAAATCAATGTATCCTCTCAGAGTAGCAGTCACTCAGTCCTCCCATTCACTCCAACCTCACAGTCACTCTTTCCTCACAGTCATTCTTTCCTCACAGTCACTCATCACTCGGCACTCGCACTCAGTATGTACCTGCGCTCACTAGGGTATGTACAGACTTCAGAGGGGATCCTTCAGCCCAAGCACTATATCAAGCCAGTCATGGCATAAATCAATGAATCATGCTGCGGCGTACACCTCGGTCCATAAATATCCTCACAATTAGGCCTTCGGCCTCACTCAGTCATCAACCTCTCCAGTCTCTCGGGCTCTCAGAAATCATGATAAGCATCCCAACAATAGTGATATGATGTATCAATAATAAATAAGAGAGCCTGAGGTAAAAATGTGCAAATGGAACTGAAACTGAGTGCAAAATAGCAATTTAGCAAATATTTTCACAAGTACACGACCTATGTAGGTCCCAACAGTGGAAACATATGATTTAAACATGATTCATAGATCAATTTCTCTAATACGGGGAAAAATATACGGATATCAATAGATTTTTCAACTACACAGTTTCATGGAATTGACCAAGTCATAATTCCTACGGTGCACGTCCACACTCCTGTCACCTAGCATGTGCGTCACCTCAAAACCAATCACATAATATATATTCTTGGTTTCATATCATTAGGACCAAATTTAGACCTGTTACTTATCTCAAACCGTAAAAATTTTTATTCCGCTAGGTCTTTGCCTCGTGAATTGGCCTCCAAAAGCCTCGAATCTAGCCACAAATAATTCGATTGAGTCAATAACATTTATTGAAATTAATTCCATATGAAAATATAATTTTTCCATAAAATAAATCCGAAATTTAACTCAAAAATCGTCCGTGGAGCCCACACTTCGGAACCCGACAAAAGTTACAAAATCCGAAAGCCCATTCAACCACGAGTCTAACCATACCAATTTTACTTAATTCCGATATCAACTTGACCCTCAAATCTTCAAATTAAACCGAGAGGGTTTTCTAATCTTTCCAACTTAATTCACTCATTAAATGTTAAAAACAACCATGGATTCGGGTAATTTGACCAATAATGAAAAATGGGACGAAGTCCCATTTTCAAAACTTAAACTTTCTTTCCAGACCTCTCTTCTTCGCGAACGCGACAGGTCCCTTGCGTTCGCGAAGCACAAAATCATGCTGCCCAACATTGCTCTTCGCGAACGCGAGACACTGCTCGCGAACGCGATGCTTTACCGAGCTCTTCTTCGCGAACGCGGAGGCAAAAACCCATGCCTACTATTTTTACCCCTTCGCGAACGTAATACCCAATAATGAACGTGATGAACAACCCAGCTCCTCTTCGCGAACGCGAGACTCTCTCACGAACGCGAAGGGAAAATCTTGCCTGCCTCAAATTCCCCTTCGTGAACGCACCCACTTGCAAACGCGAAGAAGCAAACCAGAAAAGCACACCAGCAGTCTTCAACCATCATGCCAAGTCCAAAAATGATTCGTTAACCTCCCGAAACTCACCCTGAGGCCCCCGGAACCTCAACCAAACATACCGTCAAGTCTCATAACATCATACGAACTTAGTCGAATCCTCAAATTACCTCAAACAACGTTAAAACCATGAATCATACCCCAATTCAAGCCTAATGAACTTTAAAATTTCAAGTTTTCACAAACAACGTTGGAACCTATCAAATGAAGTCTGATTGACCTCAAATTTTGCACACAAGTCATAAATGACATAACTGACCTGTTAAAATTTTCAAAATCGGATTTTGACCCTGATATCAAAAAGTCAACCCCCCGGTCAAACTTCTCAAAAATTCGACTTTCGCCATTTCAAGCCTAATTCCACTACGGACCTCCAAATAATTTTTCGGACAAGCTCCTAAGTCAAAAATTACCATACGGAGCTATTAGAATCATCAAAATTCAAAACCGAGGTCGTTTACACATAAGTCAATATCCGTTTAACTTTTCCAACTTAAGTTTTCAATTACGAGATTAAGTATCTCATTTCACTCTGAAATCCTTCCGGACCCGAACCAACTAACCCGGTAAGTCATAAAATAAAGGTAAAGAATAACTTAAGCAGTAAATGGGGGAACGGGGTTATAATACTCAAAACGATCAGTCGGGTCGTTACATTCTCCCCCTCTTAAACAAATGTTCATCCTCGAACGGGTTTAGGATCATAACTGGAGTCTCAAATAAGTGTGGATATTTGCTCCGTATCTCCTGCTCCATCTCCCAAGTAGCTTCTCCAACTGGCTGGCCTCTCCACTGTACCTTCACTGATGCTATGTTCTTTGACCTCAGCTTTCGAACCTGCCGGTCTAAAATAGCCACCGGCTCTACATCATAAGTCAAATTTTCGTACAGCTGCACTGTACTGAAATCCAAAATATGAGACGGATCCCCGACATAATTTCGGAGCACGGACACATGGAACACTGGATGAACACCTGATAGACTAGGTACTAGACACGGCTTTGAGACATCCTAGGATACTTTAAAACCATAGGCTCTGATGCCAAGTTTGTCACACTCCAAAACCGAGGAGCGCGACCGGCGCTCAACCGAGTGAACCCGATCGAGCAAGCCTATTAGATCTCCTTCTACCCAACTCATTCATGAATAAAGAGAATATATGTTTTCATTAATCAAACAATAAAGTGGTCACGTCTGCAATTACCATTTCATTACCAATAGTTTTCATCATTTTTAAAGTCTCAAATGGGACAAGTAATACAACCACAACATAACATAGTGTGTCTTTCCCAGCACCAATACACAACCCACCCTATGTATATGGAGCCTCTATAGATAAAGAAGAGTACAATGATAATGCCGACAACAAGGCCCCGACTATACATCAAATAAAATACACAACGAACAAAAGATACATGACCCTGGGATGAAGTGGGACTCACCAAGTAAGCTGGGAAGAAGGTGTACTGCTATCACTGATCAATACCTCCTGCTGTGGAACCACCTGCATCCATTTAAAGATGTAGCGCCCCCGGCAAAATGGACGTTAGTACTGCCGAATAGTACTAGTATGAAAACCAAACACCAATTTAAGAATTTAGAAATACAATATGAATATGATGAATTAGGGAAACAATAGCATGATATAGATAACCATTTAAACCAAAGCAAGCTTATTAAGAGCTATCAATATCATTTATAGGATTTAAGATGAGATGGATGGCCCCTACCATAAGTATCCCTTCTTCCAGATGAGGCACCTCTAAAATTACCGGAATGATGGGGCCTCTTATCTGGCACTGGCGCTCTCTCCTGCGCATGAACTAACTCGATCCGCCAAGCAATATTCACAGCTGTTTGGAAGGAAATATCACTCCCTGTCTCCTTGTCCATCTGAAGCTTGATAGTATAAGTGAATCCATCAATGAATCTTCCCACTCTCTCCTTTTCAGTAGGAAGTAAGACGATGGCATGACGTGCTAAGTACACAAATCGGGTCTCATACTGGGTAACAGTCATACTACCCTGCTGGAGACGCTCAAACTGCTTGTGGTATTCCTCTCTCAGTGTAATAGGAACAAACTTCTCCACAAACAGTTGTGAGAACTACTCCCAGGTAAGTACAGGCGAATCAGCTGCTCTAGTAAATACATGATCTCTCCACCACCTCTTGGCGGACCCAGTCATCTGAAATACAGCAAAATCGACCCCGTAGCTTTCAACTATCCCCATGTTCCGCAGCACCTCATGACAGCGGTCAAGATAATCCTGTGGGTCCTCAGTAGATGTACCACTGAAGTGAACGAGAAAGAGCTTAGTAAACTTGTCCAATCTCAATAAGACCTCAGAAGACATAGCGGGCCAATCACCGGACTGTGCCGCAACAACTGGCCAAATTACCCCAACTAGCGGAACTGCTGGAGCCTGATTCTAGGGAGCCATCTGCTCCAGAGCAGGAGTAGTGGGTGTTTGTGCTCCTCCCCCAGCTGTGAGACGACTGGTGCCACTGGAAATGTACCATTCTGGGCCACCCCCTTCATAAGGCTCACCAAATGGACTAGAGCATCCTGAAGCACTAGAGTAGCTATGAATCCTTCCGGGACCTGAGGTTCTACAATAGGTGCTACTGCTCGAGCTCTAGACTGAGCTCTACCTCTGCCTCTACCCCTGGTCATAGTTGCCACCGGGGATTCTGGCTCATGTCCGACGGTAGGTGTATTACATGTTCTCGCCATCTGTGAGAGAATAAGAATAGAATGGTTCAATCATCGATTATAGAATAAAATCGCACGACAGAATAAGAAACAAGTGATATTGTTCTTAAACTTCATAGCCTCTGGAGGATAAGTATAGACATCTCCGTACCGATCCTTCAGACTCTACTAAGCTTGCTCGTGACTCGTGAGACCTAAGTAACCTATTGCTCTGATACCAACTTGTCACGACCTGAAATTCCCACCTTCAGGACCGTGATGACACCTAACATTTCACTTGCTAGGCAAGCCAACGTTAGAATTATTTAAATCATTTTTAACAATTTATTTTAATTAAGAAGTAAAGAAACCAAACACCTGGAATAATGTCTGAATTAAAGTAAATAAACCAAAATGATAACGATGTCTAAACACAACCCAGAACTGATGTCACAAGTGCACGAGCTTCTAGAATAATACAAACAAAGGTCTGAATAAAATAAAGTTGTCTGAAATAAAACACACAATTAAAATAAAATAGAAAGGGACTTCAGAGTTACGAACGCTATGCAGCTATACCTCAAGTCTCCTTTGATACCTGAATTCGAGCAAATCTATAGTACGCCGCTGAGACCAACTTCGGTATTTGTGCAAGAAGTGCAGAGTGTAGTATGAGTACAACCGACCCCATGTACTCTGTAAGTGCCGAGCCTAACCTCGACGAAGTTGTGACGAGGCTAAGTGTAACGATCCGGTCGATCGTTATGAGTATTATAATCTCGTTCCCCCATTTACTGCTCAATTTATGCTTTATAGTTGTTTTATGACTTACCGGGTTAGTTGGTTCGGGTCCGGAAGGAATTCGGAATGAGAGAAAATACTTAGTCTCACAATTGAAAATTTAAGTTAGACAAGTTGATCGGATGTGGACCTATGTGTAAAAGACCTCGAATTTGAATTATGATAATTCCAACAACTCCGTGTGGTAATTTTGGACTAAGGAGCATGTCCGGAAAATTATTTGGAGGTCCGTAGTGGAATTAGGCTTGAAATGCCGAAAGTTTAATTTTTGGAAAATTTGACCGGGGGGTTGACTTTTTGATATCGGGGTTGGAATCTGATTCTGAAAATTGGAATACCTCTGTTATGTCATTTATGACTTGTGTGCAAAATTTGAGGTCAATCGGACGTGATTTGATAGGTTCCGAAGTCGTTTGTAGAATTAGAAATTTCAAAGTTCATTAGGTTTGAATTGGGATGTAATTCATGGTTTTAGCATTGTTTGAGGTGATTTGAGGGTTCGACTAAGTTCGTATGATGTTTTAGGACTTGTTGGTATATTTGGTTGAGGTCCCCAAGGGGCTCGGGTGAGTTTCGTATGGGTAACGAATCAAAAAGTGGACTAAAATAGCTGCTGCAATTTTCTTCTGCTGCAAATTCCATCTCCCATAATCGAGCCCAGAATAGGGCCATGATCGAGCCCAGAATCTCCCAGAATCAAGCCCTGAATCGTGCCCAGAATAGGGCCATGATCGAAGCCACGATTGAAGGCAAGATCGAAGGCCAGGGTCGAGGGCCATGATCGAGGGCCCAGGATCGAAACCACGATTGAAGGCAAGATCAAAGGCCAGGGTCGAGGGCCATGATCGAGGGCCCAGGATCGAAGCCACGATTGAAGGCAAGATCGAAGGCCAGGGTCGAGGGCCATGATCGAGGGCCCAGGATCGAAGCCACGATTTTGGGGGATCGGATTGCACGCCGCAATAGACTTAATGAAAAGTCAATATTGGGGGATCGGATTGCACGCCGCAATAGACTTATTTAAAAGTCTATATATATACTTGATCGAAATAAATATATAACAGAACTGAATATGAATATATTGTGAGATCGGGTTGCATGCTGCAACAGAATTGAATGTGAATATATTGTGAGAGCGGGTTGCACGCTGTAACAGAATTAATGAAAATGATAATTGGTTATGACTGCTGAGTTGCCTTCAATTATTATAAATGAATTACCTGATTTATTTCTATTATTGTTGTTGTTACTAATATTGCATACAGGTTAATGTAAGTGAACCGCCTTAGCCTCGTCACTACTTCGTCGAGGTTAGGCTCAGCACTTACCAGTACATGGGGTCGGTTGTACTGATACTACACTCTGCACTTCTTGTGCAGATTTTGGAGTTGGTCCCAGCGTTGTACCATAGACTTGCTCGTATTTCAGCTACCAAAGGAGACTTGAGGTATAATTGCATGGCGTCCGCAGTTCTGAAGTCCCCGTCTATTTTACTTTAGTTGTGTATTTATTTTCAGACACCTTTATTTTATTCAGACCTTATTTGTATTTATTCAAGAAGCTCGTGCACTTGTAACACCAATTTTGAGATGGTATTTAGACACCGTTGTTTTTATGGATTATTCACTATATTTCAAACTTTGCTTCCGTTTTTGTTTCCTTGATTATTAATAATTTAACAATTGTTTAAAAAGTGGTTAATATTATTCTAACGTTGGCTTGCCTAGCAAGTGAAATGTTAGGCATCATCACGGTCCGAAGGAATGAATTTCGGGTCGTGACATTTGGCATCAGAGTACTAGGTTACATAGGTCTCACGAGTCACGAGCAAGATTAGTAGAGTCTGAAGGATCGGTACAGAGACGTCTGTACTTATCTCTCAGAGGCTATGAAGTTTAGGAACAATATCACCTCTTTCATTCCTTATCGTGCGACATTGATATTGCTTGAAACCTATATCTCACATTCCTTTGTATCTACTCGTGTATGACATTGCGCTCTCGGTATCAGTTGTGCGTCGACGGTTCTTGATACCGCAGATGAACTACGAAGGAGCCAGAGATGCTCAAATATTGCCTCAACGTGTGATTCCGACAGAAGATGCAGACGTATAAGGAGATCACCCAGTGAATAATGTGGGGGGTGCAACGTACCTTGGCATCTGGTTGATTTATACGAGTTGTGAAGGTTAATATTGTGGACCATCGGATGAGGTGAACTATGACTTCTCGCCGAGTGGGGGAGTCCACTATCAATGAATGGATTGTGAGTCATGTGTTATATCAGTTTTGGCCTGAAATGTATATATTTGGTACTGAAAGGTTCTCCCAAAATTTACATGTGTTTAGGGCTTGAGATCTTGTAGAGAATAAGGTTGGGACTTGAGGTATGTTCGCCTCCAAAATAATCTTATACTTCAGTACCAAAGGAGTTAGAAAAACAACATTAAATTTACAAAAGGCCTACTCAGCATGGACGTCACGGTTACGGATTTTGGGGTGCTTCGGAGGAATTACAGTGGTTGACGAGATTTTGGACTAAGAATTGTTTGTATGGAGCTCTACTTTTGTGATAATTGTATAGAAATAAGGGTAAAGTTTAGCCCAAAAAAGAATCGAAGAGTATGTTAAGAAATGGGTCAGCTCAACAGTGTTGAGTTAGCATAACAAAAGAAGAAATTGGCCTTGGGAGAGATAATTCTCTACATGTGTCTGTGGCAAGCCTATGAAGAGGGCAGACCAGCCAATACAACACCGCCCACTTGGCTCGGTTCTTAGGAATACTTTTGAAAGAGTTTGTTTCCCGGACTCTCCGTAATGCATGTCGCATAGGGTTTGAACGATTGCGTCAGGTCACCATGACGGTGTCATAATATGCCATCAGGTTCAATAAGTTAGCCCGTCATATTCATACTTTGCTTCCTACAGCCAGAGAGCGAGTTCACATAATCATTAAAGAACTCAAATATGATCGTGAAATTTTGTATGAATCGGGAGCTATAGGCTGATATTTCATTTCCACTAGTGGTAGAAATTGACAAGATATTAGAACGTGTTCGGGGTGAGGAAAAAGGAAACTAAGGAGACCAAGACGTCTCGAGGTTCTAGAGATTCAGTGGATTCTACTCTGCGAGTATAAATCATTATGGCGGGGGCTCGGGCAGTCGGCTAGCCCAGTTCGCACATCGGATTAATCGAGGTGCTCCAGTAAGTTCTTTTTAATGCACCACTGACATAAGAGTCCTACAATGGTTATTCCAGTTATCTGGCAATGACTCAGTATGAGCAGCCAAACTCGCAAATGGGTTGTTATGATTGCGGTGATACTAGGCACATCATGAGAAAATTGTCACAGACTTAGGAGAGACATATTTCATCAAAGCACTCAAGCTACGTGCCTCATTGTAGTTACTACACCACCCACACGACCAGTTAGGAGTGGAGGACAAGCGGGTAGAAGGCGTCCTAGAGATGGAGGCCCAGCCATTGATACAATTGTTTTATGGTATGGCGGAGGTCGATACATCAGATGGTGTCGTTACAGGCGCGACCTCGATTTAATATAAATGAATAATTTCCTTAACTTGATTTGGTTCTGAGTATCGAGACGAGTCCTCCTATTGTGCTCCATTTATGAGTGAGCTTCGCAATTCTATAATCTACTTATGTGTTTACTCATGTTGGGAGATTCTATGGAGATAACTACACCTATCATTCCATATTGGTCACTAATAAGAGCTGTGAGGCTAAAGGTGGCTTTCTATTACTCATATCAATAAGTTTTGATATAATTTCAGGATAGTTAATTACAAATTGTGAATTATATGCCCTACCGGTGTGGGGTTCATTATGTGTTGTGATTTTGCGTAACCAAAATTATTTAAAAGGAGAAAATGGAAATTTTCGATTGGCACGATGTGCATATTACTTGTGATTCAAAACTGAGAACGAGATCCTCGCATTTTAATATAAAATGATATGTTTAAACCGGGCTACAAGCTGCGGTGGAAGTTATATAAGGACGAGATCCTTGTAATAAAAATCCTTGTGTTTATTTCGTCCCTTGTGAAATTAAATTTGTACTATAGTACTAATAGGGAGTCATGCCTGCTAGGCTTATTTTAAAATATTTGTATGAAATTCTATGTGCATACTTGCCAAATTCGTGTTGTAATATTGAGTTGTAACCTACGAGGTAGGTGCCCGCCCAGGTGGCATTGAATGTGACTCGTTAATTCGGGTAAACAATTATGAGGTTTTCATGCCTCGCATCTCGTTATTAGTATTGTGAAGATTTGAAACGAGATTTTTGTTAATATAAAGTTAATTGACGATTCTGTAATTGATTATGAACAATTATTAAGACCAGATTGACCCAGAAGGGTGCTCTATTCAGATGGTCAGACGAGTGTGAGTTGAGCTTTCAGAAGCTCAAGACCACTTTGACTACGGCGCCAGTATTGGTATTACCCACAGGTTCAGGATCGTATACGGTATATTGTGACGCATCTCACATTGGGCTTGGTTCAGTATTAATGCAAAATGGCAAGGTAATTGCATATGCTTCGCGACAGTTGAAAGTTCACGAGAAGAATTATCCTGTTTATGACTTAAAATTGGCAGCCATTGTTCATGCGCTGAAGATTTGGAGGCATTACCTCTACGGTGTCTCGTGTGAGGTATTTACTGATCATCGTAGCCTTCAGTATCTGTTCAAACAAAAAGATCTTAATTTGAGGCAGAGAAGATGGTTGGAGTTGTTGAAAGACTATAATATCACCATTTTGTATCACCCCGGAAAGGCCTATGTGGTAGCCGATGCTTTGAGTGGAAAGGCTGTGAGTATGGGCAGTCTTGCGTATATTCCGGTTAGTGAGAGGCCATTAGCTGCAGATGTTCAGACTTTGGCTAATCAGTTCGTGAGGTTAGATGTTTCAGAACCCAGTCGGGTTCTAGCTTGCACAACCGCTCGGTCTTATTTATATGAGCGCATCAGAGAGAGGCAGTATGATGATCCTCATTTACTTGTCCTTAAGGACACGGCACGGCACGGTGATGCCAAACATGTTCCTGTGAGGGAAGATGGAGTTCTGCGAATGCAGGGCCGTATTTGTGTGCCTAATGTGGATGGGCTTCGTGAGTTAATTCTTGAAGAGGCACACAGTTCCAGGTATTCTATTCATCCAGGTACCGCTAAAATATATCAAGATTTGCGGCAACATTATTAGTGGAGGAGAATAAAAAAGGATATAGTTGCACATGTAGCTCGGTGTCTGAATTGTCAGCAAGTTAAGTACGAGCATCAGAGACCTGATGGTTTGCTTCAGAAGTTAGAAATTCCTGAGTGGGAGCGGGAGCGTATCACTATGGATTTTGTTGTTGGGCTCCTATGGACTCAGAGATAATTTGACGCAGTTTGGGTCATTGTGGACAGGTTGACCAAGTCAACCCATTTCATTCCAGTGGCAGTTACCTATTCTTCAGAGAGGTTAGCTGAAATTTACATTCGTGAGATTGTCCGCCTTCACGGTTTGCACGTGTCTATTATTTCAGATCGAGGTACGCAGTTTACCTCATAATTCTGGAGGGCTGTACAACGTGAGTTAGGCACGCGGGTGGAGTTGAGTACAACATTTCATCTACAGACAGATGGACAGTCAGAGCACACTATTCAGATATTGGAAGATATGCTCCGTGCTTGTGTTATAGACTTTGGAGGTTCTTGGGATCATTTCTTGCCACTTGCGGAGTTTGCTTATAATAGTAACTACCGGTCGAGAATTCAGATGGCTCCATATGAGGCATTATACAGAAGGCGATGCCGATCGTCAGTTGGTTGGTTTGAACCGGGAGAGGCTCGGTTGTTGAGTACCGATTTGGTACAGGATGCCTTGGATACGGTCAAGATTATTCAGGATCGACTTCGCACAGCTCAGTCTAGGCAGTGTTCATCACGAACGCCTGAAAACATTCGCGTTCGCGTTCGAGTAGAAGGCGAGGCCTGGCCGGCCACCAAGCGTTAAAGCTTCACGTTCGCGTAGGGTGTATCGCGTTCGCGAAGGCCAAATTTGGCAAGGCTTTGCGTTCGCGACATTGCCTTCGCGTTCGCAAAGAGCAAAGTTTTGGCAACACAAAAATGTGCTTCGCGAACGCGAGGCAATGACCGAGTTCGCGAATGGTAAAAATCCTAGAAACAGAACTTAAGTTCTGGAAATGGGGTTTCGACCCATTTTCAATTCTTTCCCATTTTTGAGCTCGGATAAGGCGAATTTTAGGCGATTTTTACGGAAAAACATTGGGGTAAGTGTTCCTTATCCTATATTGATTATATTTCATAATTTCATACTCATTTATATCATGAATCCTTAAATTTATGGAAGAAAAATCTGATTTTTATAAAATCTTCCAAAAACGAATATTTAATATTTGAAGGTCCATTTGATATTGAAATTGGACAAATTTGGTATGGTTGAATTCGTATCGGAACGGGTATTCGAAATTTGTAAGTTTTTTCTAGATTTGAGACGTGGGTCCCACTGCCGAATATTTTAATGAATTTCGGATTTTTATCCGGAAAATTTGTAAATTCATATGGAATTAATTCCTATGATTCGTATTGAATATATCGAATTGTTTGTGAATAGATTTAAAGCTTTCGGAGGCAAATTTAAAAGAAAAAGCTGTGGTTGAATAATTGATTGAAATTCGCAAAGCGAGGTAAGTGTCGGGGTTAACCTTGACTTGAGGGAATAGAACCCTTAAATTATTTGTTATGTGAATTGCATGTGAACGACGTATAGGCGAGGTGACGAGTATCTATACATCGTCAAATTAATTGTTTGCCTGCTTACTTGAAAAATCATAAATTATTTTTAATCATAAATTAATTATTCTAATAATTGTTTCTCTCTTATTCTTTGTCAAAATATTAATTCTTGAATTCCTGCATTAATTGTTACTTGCTATTTGAGTTATGTGTTTTAATTGTTATTTGATATTTAGCATATTAAATATTAAACTGCCTATTTCCTCCCTGATTTCTATAATAAATTGCTAATTGTCATTGTTTGTTTTATAATTAAATTATAATTATTGTATGCTTGTTGTCTTATAATTTTATATTAATTGTTGCGTTTATTGGGGAATTTCTTCTCTAAGAATTGATTGAAATGGAAATATTGGAGAATCGGGTTGCACGCCGCAACAGACTTATTAAAAGTTAACATTGGAGGATCGGGTTGCATGCCACAACAGACTTGTTAAAACGTTAATATTGGAGGATCGGGTTGCATCAATATTGGGGGATCGGATTGTACGCCGCAATAGACTTAATGAAAAGTCAATATTGGGGGATCGGATTGCACGCCGCAACAGACTTATTTAAAAGTCTATATATATATTTGATCGAAATATATATATATAATAGAACTGAATGTGAATATATTGTGAGAGCGGGTTGCACGCTGCAACAGAATTGAATGTGAATATATTGTGAGAGCGGGTTGCACACTGCAACAGAATTAATGGAAATGATAATTGGTTATGACTGCTGAGTTACCTTCAATTATTATAAATGAATTACCTGATTTATTTCTATTATTGTTGTTGTTACTAATATTGCGTACAGGTTAATGTAAGTGAACCACCTTAGCCTCGTCGCTACTTCGTCGAGGTTAGGCTCAGCACTTACCAGTACATGGGGTCGGTTGTATTAATACTACACTCTGCACTTCTTGTGCAGATTTTGGAGTTGGTCCCAGTGGTGTACCATAGACTTGCTCGGATTTCAGCTACCAGAGGAGACTTGAGGTATAACTACATGGCGTCCGCAGTTCTGAAGTCCCCGTCTATTTTACTTTAGCTGTGTGTTTATTCCCAGACACCTTTATTTTATTCAGACCTTATTTGTATTTATTCTAGAAGCTCGTGCACTTGTGACACTAATTTTGGGATGGTATTTAGACACCGTTATTTTTATGGATTATTCACTCTATTTCAAACTTTGCTTTCGTTTTTGTTTTATTGATTATTAATAATTTAAAAATTATTTAAAAATTGATTTATATTATTCTAACGTTGGCTTGCCTAGCAAGTGAAATGTTAGGCGCCATCACGGTCCGAAAGAGGAAATTTCGGGTCGTGACACCGTCTAAGCCAAAAATATTCTTTTGAAGATTTGATT